>NC_142404.1:10274865-10575319 GCF_059441095.1 Idiotropiscis lumnitzeri | reverse complement strand
TTTTTTTTTAAATATAATTCTATGGCATAGAAGTGTTCTTCAAATGTCATGACTTTACTACTGCACCATGTTTTCTACCGTGCGCTACAATTTATGTATGGGTTACGTCGCTGTCGTTGGAATGAAACCCTCTGTGTGTTCCCCCAAAGAATCAATACAGTGCAAGCATCTCGGAACGACTGATCATAAAGTAATATTTCCTTGCTGCGTGTTCCTGTTTGGATGTCATTTTTCTAGGTTGACATTCAAACTGTCTTTTGGGAATGCCTGGCATTGTCATTTTTTTTTCTTTTTCTTTTAACTAATAACATTGGCAGTTCTGATTGAGCCCGACAAAATCTGACTGCCTACAATTGACTATGCATGACATGGTCTAAAGAGAAAAAACACAGCCGGCAGCAGCTCATGCATGCAAGGAAACGTGTACTGTACTTGGGCACGACTGACATATTACGATCTGAAAATTTGGCTCGGGTGAGTGCTCCGTGACACTTACCTGGGCCCAGAACTGACGAGAGAGGTGGGCTTGAGCACATCAACTTTGCTCAGGCATGTGTAAACATAGCAGAATAACCTGGCTGTATTGTACTGTATAATCCATGCCCTTGTTCCTCCCGCTGCTTGTGAAACGTCATGTCAAGAGATTTGTTTCTCAAAATACGTTATGCTTGTTTTAAGATAAAAAAAAAACATTTGTGGAGGGCGAGTTCAACAGTTTTTCAGTGTTTGAGTTTTCCTGATATTTTGGGTGTGGCTAATACGTCACCGGTGTGGCTTTGGAGTGCCTCGTTGTTGACTGTGAGTGCATGCAGGGCACACAGAGAAGGGAGGCGGGAAAAAGCATTATTGCTGCAGCGTGGAAGAGCCCTGCAACGACCCGGTGGGATATCTTCCAGCTACCGGAGGCTTTGAGTGGACATATTTTTAGTAGCATCCATTTTTGCAGGTTATAGAAGTGGTGTTCGATTGACATTTGAGTGGGGTGTGGTTTCCGCACATTCAGCAGAAACGCCTGCATTCTTCCAGAGCGGAGAAAAAAGGCTTATTTTATTTGATTTTTTTTCACCATTTTGAAGCCTCCTGCCATCATCATCAAATTTAGTTTTTAACAACACTACCGTGGTCTCAATTTTCAAAGACATTTATTTACACAATACAGGAACTTAAATGACAGCCATCTTGAGGATCAGTGAATCAAGAGAATGTCTTGAAATAAAGCCACTGATGATAGTGAAACATGTCAAGTGGGATGGGTGAAAAGCACGTGATGATACAACTGGCCCAAAGATTTTACCTGATCATGCTGAAGTTTACAAAGTAAGAGGATGTTCAGAAAGTCTAATGTCATTAGGAAGGAAAGTGTTTGTACTATTTGAGGAGTGTTGGAACTTTGTGTTGATGCCCGTAATTAGCCTGTTTTAGAGATGTTGAGTGCTGAGAAGTTCTATCCCTCTGACACAATGGGATCATCGATGTATTGTCGTCATTAGAATAGAAATGAGTCTCCAATTCATCAGGAGGTTTGAGGGTTCTTCATCATCCCTCTTTTTCGCTTCCCAGTGGTGTGGCGTGGCAAGTTTAGTGCGTTCGGGATGAGGTGGCTTTGTCGAGGGGCAGCCAGCCAAAGTAAGATGTTGCGCCGGGGATCAAGTCATGTCTAAGGCTTCAGTCTTGACATGCTCGGGGGTGGGGGGGGGCGGTCTCGGCCACGGATTAACCCCAGCCTGTGCTAATGCTAATGCTAAAGGTTGAGCAGGCT
Organism: Idiotropiscis lumnitzeri; assembly: GCF_059441095.1. Lineage (NCBI taxonomy): Eukaryota > Metazoa > Chordata > Actinopteri > Syngnathiformes > Syngnathidae > Idiotropiscis > Idiotropiscis lumnitzeri. The sequence continues at coordinate 10,573,560 of NC_142404.1, read as the reverse complement.
GCCTTTAAGACTCACTAAGTCTTCTGGAGTGCAGCTAGAGACGGCCTGCTGCTTTCCAAAATCCTTCCCCACCCCTCGCCACGCGCCCCCACCCCAGGGCATGTTATCGCCTTCTCTCTTTTACATCTCTCTCATCTTCTCCATCTTCCTAATGCGAAAGCCACTTCATTGCGCGGCACTCTACCATTTTAAATCGACAAACTGGTCAAAACTACCTCAGTGGAAACTCAAAGGCACTTAAGCCAATAAGATTGACCAAAATTTACAGGAAAAAGGATGCCTTGAATACACAGTGGGACATCAAACTGAAAGAATTAACTGTTTGTCGCACTGGCTTTTTGTGACGCTTTTTCCTGAAGGAATTACAACGACAAAAGAAGAGAATCTATTGGAAGTAAACACACTTATTTGAAGCAGAAAAGACTCCTGAGGCGTCAGAGTTCTTTTGAAGATGATCGACAGAGGCCAAATGCTAGTCACTGAATTGCCTACTGATAAGCGATATTTTGTGCTATTACCGGATTGCCGGTGTTGGGCTTGTCGCATTTTTCCAAAGACGACCATTTCTCTCATTATGCTTCAGAACTTCCTGCATTTGATATTGCTGGTCCGCCCAAAATGTCCACTTCCTTTGTTGCCTTGTTCATTTTCCCCGCCATTGTGAGTGAGTTTTCTTCTCTACTCTGACTTTTTCTTGTTTTTGGTGACTTCCTGTGGTCGCGTTTGAGCGCTGCGCAGGCCTAGCACGTGAATTACAGCACTTTTCCGCATTAGTGAGAATTTAGATAAAGCTCTCCCCATAAATTTTGGCCTATAAAATGAAGTGACATCCGAATCAGAGCAGCAATTTTGCCAGCCTAAACAGCATATTTGAGTATGCCTCCCTAGTTTGTTAAAAAGAAATCAGTTTTGTGGTCTTTGTCAGGCTGTCAAGTTCAACATCAAAGTACGTCTACTGCCTTTGAAACGTAATCAGATGGAGCGCTTAGCGCGGCTAGTGCTAGCTAGAGCGCTTGCTGGCCGTCGCTAAACGTTGGCAACTGGCACCGTACAAATGCATTGTCAGCTTAATTAAGTCATTTTTTAGCACCCTTAAATGGCGATTGAAGGTTATTTCAGGACATCGTAGTGTTGTGGAAGTCAGCAAGAGTTTGCGATGGCAAATTGCTCCAAACAGAATTCATTTAGTTACTTATTTGTTTCAGCCCTAATCCTAAATATTACAAAATATTCAAATTAATTAGTAAATCAATACATCTTTTTGAAACAATAACAATTTAAAATTCCAATTGATTTAGTTGATGAATCGGAACACGCATGAATCAGACAGCAAAATGCAATAAAAAAAAAAAATCCATCTGGCTTCTACTTGTTTCGATTACATTTCAGGTCAAATTTGCCATTTTTTCTGCATTGTAGAAATTACTGAGGACAGATTTGGAATGTGGTTTTCTCTGTGGATTCCGCGTTTCCATCTATGTGTAAGACGCACGCACCACACACCAGCTACACTTGCGATACGATCAAATCAGCCAGCGGCGACTTCGCGCAAGCAAGATGAACGTTAAAAATGTTATCTCTGTTTATCGGTAAACCCTTCCATCCCTTTATACCGTGCAATTTTTTTTTCCCCAAGCATCTCCAGGTACAAGTACTGCTCATTCCACTACCGAGTGCCATTCGTCCTCGCAAAGGTTTATGTATTCATTTTGTTGCACAGAAACACAAAGAAAAAATGAAAAGTGACTGTGCGGTGTGTTCCTTCAATGCATCGCTGACATCAACTGAGCAAGAACCTCATAACAGATTTAAAGTTGGCTTTGAACTTTACTTGGACAAGCTGCCATAGATTTCATAGGTTTCTGCGGTTTCCAGGGCAACCTGGGTGAACATCACGGCATGGCCAAGATAACTTTAATAGGACCACAGGGATTTGATCTTCCACTGAGAAAGCACGGCAACGATTAAGATAGATTTAATTAAAAGTGTGATTGTTGCTCTGCGAATTGTATTAAAATGTGTCATAGGGCCGAAATGGAGATCTAATGATATGGTCCGCATTCCATTTGTGCCTCCTGCGGTACAACGGCTCCACTGCCTCAGCAACTTTTTCCTGGGAACGTACTGTCATTACAGTGTACACAGACACGCACAAATCCACACATTGCAGCATCTAATTGGCTCATTCAACCCTCATTTCAACCCTGTCCCATGTGTGCCCAATTTGTCTTCTGTAATGGCAGCTAAAATCTTGCCTTCCCCCCACAACCCCTCCCCCTCCTACGTATTTTTTGTGTTTTTCTCACAAAGGCTCCAGCTCGATTTTGATATGGAAGCAGGATAGCAAATTGAACTCCCAAACCCCAAAAGCAACACTACACAACACTTGTTTTTGAGGCTGCACAACAGTAACAGTCAGTCTGGGAGCGGATGAGGATAACTATCACTCGTAAAAAAAAAAATTCGGACTAACTTCAAAGAAGCAGCAAAACTGGTAGGGGGCAAGTGTTCGTAAATTGACGATGCAGCCTGAGTCTTAAAATGAGGATGTAGCCCATCCTCGTGTTAAGAGAACTCGTTGCCAATCCCTGTCTCTGCACCATGTGGAGTCTTTTAATTCGTGATAGGCTTATCTCCTATTTTCCCCTTCGTCAAAACACTTTTGACCAGCCATCACCTTCCCTTTCCTGGCTGTTACTATGATGTATGTGTCTCCTGATCAAGTTCTGTCTAATCACCTGACAGCAGCTTCATGAATATTCCAGAAGCCTCACCTGTGCTCATGAATATGGATTGCACCTAAAGTACTCTTCCAGAGGTGCCGGTAGGTCTCCCGTGAACATCTCGGCTCTTATTTAGATATACCTGCTTAATATGTACTTAATGACCGCTGAGCTGCACAACGTTCCAGTGCGCTGTGGAAGCAATAGGAGGAGTAGGTGAACATTTAATTTTGCTTTGCACCGGATGAGAGGAAAGCGGAGTAGTTAGTAACACTTCTGCGGCAGACAGATATCTTCCTCAAATAAATCTGCCATGTAGACGAGATGCGAAAAATGAACGACGAGGGTGTCATCAAAGTACCAGCTTGGCCTACCTCACTTTGGTTCTCAAATAAATAAATACGTAAATAAATTATATATATATATAATATATATATTTTTTTTTTTTTAATTTGAGGAGTCTGAGGGCAGCAAGTATAATACTGAATTTGGAGCAAAGCCTCAGCAACAGAAAAATCTGACATTAGCGTGTATTTATTTTTGTCATTTGGCACAATATCCTCGAATGTTACAGTGACTCGGTTATGACGAATGGTGACCAGCAATCGTTTACGTCACCGGTATGTTTTCTCCCTGGCACGCTTGGAACCCCAACTGATCACATTCTAGAAATAGTACACGACATATATGAAAATAAGGCGGTGGCGAGAAGCAACGGTGCAGCCAAAAAAAGTTCACCCGATGCTTGAGTAGGTTTTGAAGGTGGTCGGTGTGAATGTGATTGGCTGGCGTCCAATCCTGGGTGTACCTTTCCTCATGTTCATTTTGAACTGGGATAAGCTCCAACTAACGTGCGACGGGGGCGTTTTTGCGAATCGGATTGCATTTTTACCCTCCCACCCCAATAAAGCAAAAACGATTTAAACAAAAACAAGCAAAACATTTTATGAATTACAATAAACAATATCAGATTTGATATGCATTGATTTGGTCCCATTGTTCAGGCTTAATAAAACAAAATAAAGGCAAATGAACAATGCGTTAATTTGAAATACACTTTCTCTACTTCAATTACAATTGTTAATTTACTAAAAGATTTGATTTACAGTCTTTTAAGCATTCACAAAATGATAAATACAGAATACGTGTACGTATACCACATGGAGTAAGAACATGGTCGGATGTTGGCTTACTCCGTTGCAGTCCCTTAGCTCATGATGCCATCATATAAATATTCCACATTTTCCACTTAGCTGCAGTGGTCTGTTTTTTCTGGCTCGTGTCAATCTCTCTTCAAAATACATTTCCTTCCAGCATTGGCCATGAGTCAAAGCAGGAGCGCCTCATTCTCCGCCGCCGTTGCCACGAGCCCAATCTCAGGCGATTACAATGAAGTGCAAAAGTGGGAAAGATTTTGTTTTCGGTGTGTGTGCGTGTAATCCCGCTAACTAAACAACAAACCAACCTCGATGAGAACACAAGCCCCCTGGCGTAGGTAATAAAACAGGTGAGCGCAAGAACTGGCACTTGAAGTTTGAATGCCGACTTAAAGCAGAACAGAGGAAATGTTGACAATCCCATTTTGATGACATCCCCTGGAGGCTCATTAAGGGAACGGCGCCGATGCGAACTCCCCTCTCTGTTGTGGGAAGGCATGTAGACGACGAGCCTGCCTTGTTACTTTGTGATTGAACTGGCTCCCTACTCTCTACGCCTCAACCCCCCCAAACACACACACACACACACTATGTAGCGGTGGTTATCAATGGCACATTCACTACTACTTACCGTACTTGGATCATATGGATCGCTTTGGTGTGTTTTCTCGTGCAACAGTAGGAGCAATGCAGAAGAAAGGCAGAAACGTGCCGCTCTCTGTGGGAATGGACACGTGTGAGGACGTGACTAGTGGCTGCTGTGTGAAGTCGCTGCTCACTTAATGTCGCATTTCACTACCAGACTATTCTGCGGGGAGACGTGAAGGTTGTTTTTGCAATAGAAGAGGGCCGCATTTTTGCTTTATTGCGCCTCTCGCTCAGCCGACTTGTTTGTGGCTCCTCTGTCCCGACTCTGCTTGAGCGGATGCTTAATTATAACAACTTGTAATAGCCGGCCATGCTTCTTAATAGGGCTTGAATAATTAGCATATTTTGTCTTTGAAAAGACATTTCTGTAAACACTAATGCATCGCTCATAGGTTTTCTCCTTTTTCCTCTTGGCCACCGATTCAAACATGAAATGAGAATTTTTTTTTTTTTTTCCCCCCCTCGTGTGCCAACCCAATCTTGCATGGCTCCTTTTGAAGGTTCAGAGGTAATTCTCCTTGCGAAAGAAATGATTGCCAGAATTCTTCAGCGTTCTTGCAGGCATTTTTTTGTGGAGATGAGGCTTCCTATGGCAATGATGACTTATGTAGGATCTCTTCCTTGTCCTTAATTAGGACTTCTACTCACGTGCCATGTTAATCGCCATGGATATTTATATTTGTCAGCTGGAGTCTAAATGACAAATATTTATGTCAAGCACGCTTTTCATCAAGTCGGCATGGAAAGCTTGCCTGTGAAATTTAGATTAGTATACAACTGTGATGACCAACAGATCCCTGTAGATGGTGGCATTTCATCGGTTTGAATTCATCAGCCTAACTTTTGTGTAAAAGGGGTTAAAGTTTTATATTTCATTTAGCCATCAAAAGCCCATTCTCAATATTGTTTCTCTGTTTTCTAGTCCGAGGTGTCACAAAAGTAAAAAGATATATATTAGTGTCAAAGTTACTGTTTTGCTTGACGTTGCGTTTCACAAAGTTATTTTCTCTGCTTTTTTTTTTTCAAAAATCTGTTTTCGGTGAAACTGCTGCTTATAACCAAAGTACAAAAAGAGCAAATGTGTGTTTTTTCCTCATGAAAGAAGATGCTTGTGTTGTCACAAAATACAATAATTCTGTAGGACTTGAAAGGTCAGTCCAAATGCACAAAATCAGATGGCAATATAGGAAACTGCGGGAAATAAAATGTCTGTCAGTGAATAACTTCAGATAAAACACCATCTTCTGTGATGTGTGATGTTTAGAAAACAAGAACTTCATCTCTGCAACATGTAAAAACAACAAAGCGCTCACAAAAAGTGACAAGACGCACTGAATGGTGATGATGAAATCGGACTGCTTTGAATATGACTCATTTCAAAGATTCTTTTTTTTTTTTTCTTCTTTTCTCCAATTCTTGTTTACTTGTTTAGCCAGGTCCTTTAAGAATAAGTGTCACAAACGACGACATCAAGTAAAAACTCTTTATTCTTAAAAGCTCGCTGAACTGATGTCTCAGATCCAATTGTAACACTGTCAGTGAGGTATTGATTCCCGAATGTTTTCTTATTGCGGTTGTAATTTGTATTGCGGTGCAGAACCGCATTGCATCACACTGAGCAGTGCAAAGCTAAATCAGGTAACAACAATCTTAGTGCAGGTATTAAGCGCTGCAACAGTAGTAATTAGACTTATTAAATTCATTATCTCAGCTGTGATGATTGGCTAATTGCATCGACAAGACCTACACAGACGACAGGACGTTATTATCTTTGCATTAATGTGAGATAAATGTATACGAGGGTGCTCAAGTAGGTATACATTTGTAAGAGTTATAGAGAGTAGGTGTACTTCATTATTTCATATTAGTCGTTTTTGGGTTTTTTTAAACAACCAAAGTGGCTAATAAAACAATACAGACAAACAAATGTTTTGACCAAAAAGCGCTGAAATGTTTGTGTAATCTGTAAATTGTTCGTGTACTTGATGGAAGTATATCCTTTTCTTACATGTGCGTGCGTGCGTGTGTCTTCCAGTACGGTTTGATTAGTCTCCTCCTATGATTGAATTACCTCCCATGGCGAACTGAAAAAACAATTAAAAAAGAAGAAAAAGTAACAAAAGTCTGAGGTTAAAGTAGCCTCACATGCATTGTTTGATCATTACGTTTTTTTTTTTTAAGCGGGAAGAGACATGAATTGAGATTTATTCATTGACTTTAAGTTATAGGAAAGCTACCCAGGTAGGAAGAAGTCGGGGAGTTGTTTTGTGCCCCCTAGTGGAAAGAAATTGCACTACAAGCTAAGCACACACAGACACACACACACACCATTGATCAATATGTCTACTCAGAAGCTCGATAATATTGGCCAATCATTTGGAGCGTGCTTTAACAAGTATTTAACTTTAATACCCTATTGATGGCCACGCACAGCACAATGTTGACTATTTCGGGTGCTTTATATTAATTTTCTACACAAGGTAGACACAGTATTAGGGACATCTGCGTATTCTAATTGGATCCATTGCGAGAGTCGATGCTCTGTACTGATGGACACACTCTGCCAGAAGTATTTAATGTGAACAATATCCATCGTATTGTACCTGCAGCTCATGACCAATCACGACACTAACATCGTCTCCTCCCTCGCTGTGAATGTCGGACATTTCGACAGACAGCCTGGCCTCCCTTCTTGTCTCAGGATGCCTGCGTCCCTACCCTGCTACAACACTTTTACACTCGTGTGTCTTTTGTCACACCTTTTTGTTCCACCTCAATTTCAGCAGCCCAGGTAACTTTGAGATGTCTTGCGTGTCCTCCACCTCATATCGTCGGTTAGTCGCCTCTCCCCCGCGCAGAAAGCCCGGCGACAGGCTGTTCTGAATGTCTAATAACTTGCAGCAAAGGAGTTTATGCAGTTCAGCGTTGTTTGTTTGTGGCCAGGATAAAAGATTAACATGACTTTTCAGACCGTGGAGGCGTAAGAAGCTGTTAAATGTTGGTACTGTTGCAAGATGTTATTTTGACGTTCCTCAATTTGTCTTTGTACAGTTCATGGTGACTGTGACTCGTGTCACAAAAGATGTGCTTTATCTCAAACCCAAACTATCTAGTTCTCCCTTCATTGCAGATCAGACAATGAAACAGTACATCTACAAAAAAAACATAATTCTGCGGCGTTTGCTTCATTCAGTGTAAGAGAATAGGCAAAAGTTGTCAGGCCAACTCACCATGACAATGCACCTGCTCAACACGCCCTGAGCGTCCGGCAGTCCTTGGCCAAGAAGAAAATCGCAATGTGCTGAAATGTTTCTGACACGTCGTATGCCAACCCACGGCTCGACCATCCCAAGTAAAAATTCACATTTTTGTGCCTTAAACAAATTCATTTTTTCCCCCTACAGATAGCAAGCTACAAGTGCAAAAGAAGAACCAGTCTCTGGTCAACCTGGAGGACAGTCGAGTCCGGATCAATTGCTCCATCACCTCACAGACCAGCCCAGACTCTCACCACGCCGTGCTGTGGTACGTGAGACGCGCCGCCTCGGGCTTGGAGGCCGACGAGCTCCTGCTGCGGATCGAGCGATCGGGGGCCCTGGAATACGGCACGTACGCCGACGAGGAGAGGCTGCGGCGGCGCGTGCAGGCCGAGAGGCTTTCCCCTCGCCAATACGCGCTAACCCTGAACAGGGCAGAAAGCGGCGACTCGGGGACGTACTACTGCCTCGTGGAGGAATGGCTGAGTGACCCAGATGGAGCGTGGTACCGCCTCTCGCGGGACTCGTCCGGGTTCACGGAGGTTCTGGTGAGACAGCCAGGTCAGTGTCTTTAACACTCTACTCTTCTTACTCTCAATGCAAGGTGGAACTAGCTGTCATGTGGACCACAAATGCTGGCCTTTTTTTAGCCTTGTTAGATTATTTTGCATTCTATGCAATATATTTGATCACTTTTCTGAAAACGAATTAGTTTCCAAGCATGTTCGGCCCCCAAAAAGGCAATTATTTTGTCTCAAGAAAAGTAATAAACTGAACGATTGTAATAACACTGTTGTGCCTGCGTTGGTGAATCGCTGCAGTGAATAATATGACAGCAATATGCAGTGAAGAACACTCTTACAAACTGCAACAATACTAAACATTGTGAAAAATGAATACTGCTTTGAAACGTTCAATGAAAATGGAGCATAGTGGTAACTCAGGTGTGCCTAATGAAGTGTCCCGTAAGCGCATGCTGGGAAAATCTACATGAAATCGACTTTAACTTCATGTCGTCTACACATTGTACTTATATATTTAGTTTTAATGATGTGTTGCTTCATTGTGTGAGATAAAAATTGTCTTTAAGAAGTGCTATAGAATGAGAGTAAAAGGACCGTGTCACCATAGCAATCCCTCCCGGCCGACCCTTGTTGCCCTCGTGCCTTTCAATCCAATTTGGACCTCCTTGCCATGCACAATATAAAAAAACCCTCATCTCATTTCCTGTCCTTGCTTGGGCGCTAATAGCCGCCAGCCACTAGCTCTGATAACAAGCAGCTCAATATCCTGACAGCAGTCAAAGCCGCGAAAGAGATCAGCTGGCACCAAATGGTTTGAAGCCACGACAGCTGTCAGGCACCACACGGAAGCTTTCTCATCAGGTCACTTCTTCCCAAGAAGCATCCAAAAGCACTCAAAGGCATCATGTATTCATGTGTTGCCAACCTTAAAGTAAGATGACGTGCCGCAGGACAAGGCTGGCGGATTTAAAAACAAAAAAAACAAAAAAAAACACGACTGCAACCTTTATTTTTTTGCTTATTACCAACAAAAACCTCTAAATAACCTCTGTTTCCTCCAAATAAATACGTTGTTGAAATAACCCACTTTCTTGTCTGAATATATTCCAAAGATATTTATTTGGCCTCTTAGAACTTTTATTTCTCAGTGTCCTGTTTATAACTTGTAGCGCAAACATCAATACAGCATTAGTTCAAGAAAATGTAGACAGCGAGGAAAAAAACAAAAAAAAAGTGATTTATGTGAAGTCAACACTGCTACAACTAATTGGGCTCCAGCAGCTCCACAGATTCAATCCTATTGGAATACATTACAGTATATGCAAACTAATATTTGGTGTATATGTTTGCTTTCATTATGGGGATGTAAATTTGTCCGTCAATCAATATGTGTTTGCACGGGTTCATTCATAAGTAAACATTTCATCATAAATGCTCCGCATGTAAACGCATGTAGACGGCCATATATACGTTCAGAATGCAAAACCAGAGATGTTTAATGAGAAATTAACATCACATTGAGTATCAAGTATCATAAATGATATTGATTCATCTAAGCAGCTTTGATCTTGTGGTATTATCATGACTATTTTTTTCAACTAATGAATAGATTTAATCAAATATATCGCATATACTTGATTCATCATCGGAGGGAGAATGTCTCTGATCGATTTCAACATTTTCCCTGCAGGACATAATGGACGTGATAAATTTGCATAGCCTGAGCTGCAGCTACTTTGCAAAAAGTTCCTTTTTCCTGTTCTATGGTGACGCTCTTGTGTGGTCTTGCATGATATACTTTGTTTGGAAATAAGTCGGTTTGCAAATTCTGCGACTATGCAATTATTGATTTCACTAATGTCTTTTTGTAGCGTGTTCCTAGTCTTGACTTTTTGGGTTGTGTGTGTGTGGTTATAAAAAATAAATAAAATAACATAGAAAAGGCCCAGCGACACGCTTGGACACCTTCATTTGCATCAGTGATTATCTGGCGCAATTATTTATTTATTATTACAAGGCTCATTTAAAAAACTAGCGTGCTGTTAGCTAGCTCGCTATGCCTACACCTGGAAAATGTTATTTCTCTGGATGCAACAATTTACAGAACAGCTTGGTGTCGTTATTTAAATTCCCAAGCGAGGACTTGATGAGCCTGCCGCTGTCCGAGAGGAACCGCCGACGTCTGTTAGCTTGCGAGCTAGCTGTGGCTAGCGCCTCTCATCGTAGCGGAAATGTTTTTGCCAATTTGCAGCCTCATTTTAGGTACTTTGACATTTTGTTTTTAAATCATTCACGTTTGGCAGAGTTGGTAACACTGTTCTCTGTTGTGTGTTGAATTTTGAATATATTTTCTTCTCTTTAAAGGCTCTTTAACCGAGCACTCTGTGCTGGTTATCGGAGGCTAAATCTGGTTGCACTCTTGTCTAAAGCTAATTGGTGCAAAAACTGTTTGAGCCTTTGGCTTTGACACATTAGTCCTTCTCTGTAGTAGCTTGCCAATCACAAATCTAGCTGCCTAAATATCAAATCCAAACTATTTGTATAAGAACAATTAAAAAGTACATTTTCCATAATGTATGCCTTCTTTCAAGCTAATGCAGGCAAACTGATGTGCCAAATGCAGCAACTGAGCAATATTGTAAAAGACCAAAAGTTGAGAACTGATCATGTGTATCATTACAGAGGCCCGACTACAGGTAGAAGAGACTGAGTCAAATGTGACTGTGCCAGAGTCCGGCTCCATCCGCCTGGGCTGCAGCATCCCTTCGCAGTCATCCAGAGACTCACGCTTCTCCGTGTCCTGGTACGTGGAGCGCCCCGAGAACGAGGACGGCGAGCTGCTGCCGACAGAAGAAGAGCGAGAGTGCGTGTTCTCCATCGGGCACGATGCCATCTTTGGGAACGGCAATTGCAGCCCCAGGGAGGAGGCGGGGCCTAACTCCCGCCTGCAGTTCGAGAGGAGCGCCTCGGACCAGTACAGCCTGACCATTCAGGGAGCCCAGCCGACCGACAGGGGGCGCTACTACTGCCATGTGGAGGAGTGGCTGCTCAACCCTCGCAACGCTTGGTACCGCCTGGCCACCAACAATTCTGGCTTCATTACGGTCAATGTGCTGCAACAAGGTGCGTTCTTTCCGTCTTTGTGTGTGTACTGTACATTTTAATTCTGTATTGTAGATCAACGATGGTAAGTCGGGTTCTTTGACTTGTTTGATAGATTGGGTACAGGGGGCGGCATTGCTCAGTTATAGTAGTCATATCCCAACAACTTAATGACCAGAATTACACTATTATATATATAAAAAAAAAAGTGATGCCAACGTAAATTGGCATTCAATTCTGACACTGTTTGTTGAGGAATGGCCTTCTAGATCAACATCCGACTTCACTTAACTCTGTGGAATAATGAGAATCAAAATCAGAATAACGTTATTGTACCACAGTGTGCAACAAAATCAAACAGGCACAACCTGTCCAAGACAAACGGGGTGAGGGATACAGAACGGGAGTACGTAGGGTCGCCTTTTAGAGCGCCCCATTTTTGCAGATGAAAGGAAAACATAAGAGAGGTGCAGGGTTCAACATACTGACTGAACTATTTTAAAAGGAGCCACCACATCTCATTCTGCAGGTGCACCAAAATAGAGGAAGGAAAATGTTTTGGGATGGGGAACCAACAAAGTCATTGAAATAGAAATCATTACGCTTTGGTCAGATCAGATAGAAGAAACCGAATCATTCCCAATACTAGTGTCTCATTCCAATCTTAGCTGAGGTCTAATGCAAATATTATTTGTCACAGATTCACAGGTTGAAAATCCCTGTCTAAGAAAATTGTAAAAAAAAAGCACTATTCTCCCTATCACAGTGGACACCGGCTCAAACACTCATTGAGAGTGAATTGATGAGTTGGTAATATGTCGTACTTCTACTCCTCTAATGATACACATATGTTGTGTGAAAGAAGACGCCGCATGCTCATCCTGGTTTGCCTCCAGCAAACATATCAAGCTCGCATTAGTCCACTTTTCCTTTTGATGTGCTGTTTTCATGCTCGACATGTAAAGCTTGACTTCTAAGCCTGGATGTACACTCCATGGTCCAGTTGACAAAATTCAACTTTTTCAGACTATAAACAGAGAGACATGGAATAGCATATCTTCTGGTGTGGTTTTGATTTTTGGGCCTCATTATTGGAGTAATGATTATTTTTCTCAACAACTTATATATGGTACATGTAAAGCAGGGGTGGGTAAAGTATGGCCCGGGAGCCACATTAAAACGTGTTCCGTTCTTTAATCTGGCCCGCCAAACAATTATGGTGGATAAAATGTCTACACACCGCTGTTATATTTTAGCTTTCTGAGCAGGGAAGTAATACAAATAACTGGAATATTACGGTTGCATAAGTGTTCACACCCTCCTAAAATATACAGTGATGCAGTGTCATCAGAATTAAACGATCACATTCCGACTTGTGTTAAATTGGAGTCAACACACACCTGTCACGTGTTGGTGACATCATAATGATGTGGGGCTCTTTTTGTTCGGGTGGAACCTGGGGTCTTAGTCAAGGTGGAGGGGAATTATGAACAGTTCAAAATAGCATTCATCGTAAACGCAAAACCTTCAAGCTTCTGCAAGAAAGTAAAACAACTGCTAAGAAAAGCCTACCGGAACAACTGAGTTTTATTTTCCATTAATGAGAGGTTTTTGACTTTGTGGCAGATGTGTGCTGAATTGATTGAGTTTGGTTCATTCTGAACACAGCCAACGTACATTTTTAATTTGATTGAATTGTGCATGTTATACTGTAGGTCACATTAATAATGGAAAAATGCATCTAGGTCTCATTTTGTTTCTCAAAAAAAATTGCATTTAACCAAGGATCTGTTCACTTTAATATCCACCGGACATCCTCGAGAATTATTCACCCTCACAAAATTGGTTAATTAAACATTGAATTGCGTTTGTATTCATTTGTCGCAACTATTGTAAATAATACAAAAGAAACAATGTTTCATAAATGTAACATTTCCATATTTGTTTTGCCTTTGAGCGCAAAGCCTTGCCTAATGTAAAATATTGTTCAACATAACTGTCTAACTACGCCCCCCCCCCACCCCCCACCTTTTCAAATGACCTCATGTTGCTGTGTGTCCATCCACAGAGTCCACCGTCAAGTCGGTGGTGTGCTCCAACGACGCACTCTTCTACTTCGTTTTCTTCTACCCGTTCCCCATCTTCGTCATCCTCCTCATCGCCCTGCTGCTGGTGCGCTTCAAGAGCCGCAACAACAGCAAGAGCCAAGAGGGCAAGAACGGCGCCCCCCTCCTGTGGATCAAGGAACCGCACCTCAGCTACTCACCCACCTGTCTGGACCCGCCCGCGCTCAGCCTGCACCCCGGCTCCGTGGACTAGAGCTCGACGCGCCGCGTCGGCCATCGCACGAGGGGAGACGGATCAGGACGCCGCTTCCGGGATTCCCTGTCGTTCACTGCTGTCTTGATCCATCAGTAGATCGGCTGCCTGTTTTTTTTTTTGTTTTTTTGTTGTGTGTATGTGAGTGAGCATCGTCCTCATTTGTGTGTCAGTGCTGCCTTTGATTCACTTCCCCTAAATATTGGTCTTTTTTTCAAAAAGGAGCAAAAGAAATCAGCACACTTTTTAAAAGACGGAACTCTCAGCATTGATTGGATGTCCCCCTACCCGAGGAAAAAAAAAGTCTCGATCGACACCCCCGATCCAAGAGCAGCCTGGCCTACTAAGTTGGTTGCCATGGCGATGCTCCGAGCTAAATGACTCCAATGCTGGCGACTTGGCAGCCTTGCGGAGGGACAAAGGAAAGGTCCACCTGGCCCCGCAAAGAATTTGGCCCACAAGTCCTGGAGCAACACTTTCCACACACACACACACACACACACACACACCACCACATGCACATGCGCAGACTGTGTGCAAAAACAAGCATCTCCTACTGAGGATCTTCTACATCGTTTGCCAAGACCTCCTTACTTCCACTCTGTGGCGTAAAAAAGCTGATTGGTCCTAAGGCGGCTCGTAAATGCGTGCGCTTACCTCCTGCTGTTTTTACTCTCATTTCAATTGAAAATTACAAAGCAGGATTGTGGGATGGAAATTAAGATCTAGCACATTTCCTTTCAATTGGTTCCGTACTTTTGTCTTCAAAAGATATGTGAAAAATTACTTTTTACATGGAGGGGGGAAAAAAAAGCTCTCATCCCTCTGGGTGGAAGTCGTGTGTAGAAAGTTTAACACACACACACACACACACGCACACACGCGTGGGTGGTGGAAATTGTTTGTTTTAAAGAGTTTTCTATTTATTGTTTTCTACTTGTTTGCATAGATTTTTTTTTTTTTTTGCTTTGAAATTCTCTGCTGCTTCCGTTGCCTGGCAACTGCATCAAGCAGATGATGCCAGTAGGCTATTTGATGGTGACCATGTGCTTCGAGATGCTCCATTTCGTACCAAATGAATTGAGGGTGAGTCAGAATTAAAACACAATCCAGAGAGGACGGAAATCACTTGTGGCTTTACGTGTATAACATTAAGAAATGATCAACTAAAAATTGCTTTTTGCTCACTTCACGTTTATTTTGTGACGCTTTGCCTCAGAAGGATTTTTTTTTTGCGTGTATATTTTTTGGGGGGCTCAACATGCCTCCTGACAACGAGACTGCATCGCCGTCCTTAGAATGCAAGAGACAGAAAAGACTGAGACTTGAACCCTTTCACTGCCAGACTGGACCTAAAATGAAGAGGAGGGGGAATAGAATTAGAAATTATTTGCTCCCCCCCCCGCACCCCAACTTTGTCGTCTCAGTTGTGTCGACATGTATATTGCATGAGAAAACCGCAGGAGACATTTTAGATGTTTTGTAATCTTGGAACTCTCTTGAGCGTCGTGTTTGTGTGACAGAACGCCGCCCCAAACCCCCGCCGGACTTCTTGAGCCTGTCATTTACTAACACACACACACACACACACACACACACAATTACAATGACCAAGTGAAGTTTGCTAATACAGGAGGTCCTCGGTATACAAACGACTCGTAAAAATGTGGTCAAGGTTTTATATTGATGGTCTAGAAGTGTTTTTCATACAAATATTAACTGTAATAAAGACTTTACTACTGTGTTATAGCATAGTTTTTTGATAGAACTATGTCAAACTGAGGATCCCCTGTATATCGATGCTGTCCTATGAAAAGCATGCAAGTGCAAATGTGATTTGTATGAACAAATGTGCCATTTGGCGATATGATGATGGCTCACCATACCGGACAATGTTGTCTCTCAAGAATTTAGTAGGAAATGCTATGAAAAGTTGGCACTGTGTGATTCTCTCAATGACACGGCACAAGCGGTGGAACAACCTTGAAGTCGTACACCGGGTAACGTGGCCCATCGTGACTGACCACCAAAAATAATTCACTGGCGCTGAGTCATGCCACATAAAGCAATTGCGCGCTTCATAGGTGCCAACGGTGTGACATAATATTGGGTTTTAAAACTTCACACGCAGTACACTGTAATATATTGAACCACAAAATAATGGTGCACTTGTCAGGAAAGTCGCGAAATTCCCCAAAGAGGAAAAGGAGAGGAGATCGCGCCACATTCACTGACGCCACCACAATGCATTTCTGCGACAGAGACTCTTCACGCTTTACTTTGTGGACTCACATACATATGAATTTGTAAGTATAGTTAAGTATTATTGTAAAATAATATATACTGTACATAATGTGTTGGTACAGCCTGGCGGTGCGGTTGGAGCTGGATCTCGCTTACTTAGTACTTATTGTAGATACGTTTTTAGTTTTTTTTGTTGTTTTGTTTTGTTTTTTTTAAAGCTTGTGCATTTTTAATTGGCTCTTATGACATTAAAAATTTGAATGAGAACAAAGCTAGTGGCCAAAAGTCCTTTTTCAAGCCCTGAAAATTTTTAGTTGACTGGGGAGAAGAGCGGACAAGCT
The DNA here is from genome assembly GCF_059441095.1 of Idiotropiscis lumnitzeri. Classification (NCBI taxonomy): domain Eukaryota; kingdom Metazoa; phylum Chordata; class Actinopteri; order Syngnathiformes; family Syngnathidae; genus Idiotropiscis; species Idiotropiscis lumnitzeri. The sequence goes on along the minus strand of NC_142404.1, from coordinate 10,557,245 downwards.
GAAAATCATAACAGTGCTTTACGTTCGTACCAAATCCTACTAAATTGTCACATCTTGTTTCTTTTTACATTTGGTGATTTTTGAGCAGGACCAAAAATATTGAGGCGGACGTAATTGTAATGCTGCGTTCATACAAAATGGACAATTCTTGAGAAGTCGTACATACTGGACTCTAGCATCCAATCAACTTTGTCACCGTGGTGATTGTGAGTTTCAAACATCACGCGAGCCATGTGGCAGCTTCACATTCAATTAGAAAATGACAACTATTCCCTTTTCATTCATAAAAGCAAATCCCTTTTTTTTGACACGCCCACACACAACACTACAATGTTTATTATCAAACAAGACAAGAACACACACCTATTAATGAGTTTATATTCCCCGCTCTTGTGCAAGTAAGCTGCCGCGTGGAGGTTTGCAAGGTGCTTTGGAACATTGCCTCATTAAATTTCAATGACATTTTTTGTGTATCCTTTCTCCCCAACCGCTTCCATTTCACGCAGCTTTGAATCACATCACATTCCCCCACGTTGTCCCCGTGGCCAGGAAGTGAAAGACCGCTACCGTTGCCGGAGCTGTACAGACGTGGTGTTTTTGTGGTAATAATCCTATTAATAACGATGATAACGATGAGCACCATCCCCCAGCTGCCTCCGAGGGTCCCTTTGAGACGGTGTCGTAGCTGCCTTTGTGAGGGCTGCATGTGTCGACTGTTTGCGGGCTCCACATTTAGCGATCCAAAATAGTTTGTGGTGATGTTTTCAGTTCAGCCAGTGATGCTCGGTGATGCATTTTTTTTATTAAATTTTTTTTTTTTATATCACTATGGTTTGTTTTTGTTATTTGTTTTTCTTTAATTTTCTTCTGTTCCTCTGTCCAATAGTTGCCATTGTGACCATTAAAAAGGCACTTTGCTATTGTCGGTTTATTGCAATAAAAGTACTTACAGAGACGATTGATTTCTTTCGAGTGCAGAACAAAGATGTACTTTTTTCTCGTGTAGTATGCTGTGTATAGTTTCAATTGTTTTATTTATATATATATATATATATATATTTTTTTTTTTTATATATATATATATAAATTTATATATTAAATATATATACATAATATCTACATATATATATAAAAAAAATATATTAAAATAATTTTTAAAAAATGTATACTTTAATATCAAATGTGCAAAATTAAAATATTCACTAATATGGTCAATGCAATAAAATTAAGGTAAAGAAAAAAATGCATATTCTATTCACACATTGCCAAAAGTAACAAATCAGCAACATAATGCAGCATAGGATATCTCTCTATCTCTCTCTCTGTCTCTTTCTCTCTGTCTCTCTCTCTGTCTCTTTCTCTCTGTCTCTCTCTCTCTCGCTCTCGCTCTCTCTGTATATGCATTTTGTGTGTGTGTGTGTGTGTATCTTTCCTAATAACTCAGACTGGTGCCCAGAGCAAACGCGCGCCACCTGTTCATACATCACAGTGGCAGAAGGGGAAAGTAGCACGCACTGAAACATCAATCATACGTATATACTTCTAGAAATCATGGCGTGGTTCTTCCCGTGTAGAATTGAGCCTCTGCCGGAGATTTGGAGCAGCTCCTGACAAAAATCTCTCTTGACTGAGAGGAAGCCGCACATTTAGAGCTAGCAGGCACATTTAATGCTTGTGTTACTGTGAGCCAGTGCCAGCTCGTAACTTCAGGATACAAAAAAAGAAAAAAGAAAATGAATTCCCTTTGAGCGCTTTTTCTTTGTCTTTTTGTCCCACTTTTTTTCTCTGTTGTCTTGAGCGGACATAGGAGGAGAGCACTTCGCTTTCGTGACCAACATTCTCTTCTGCTCCACTTTTAAATGCCGTGGCTCAATTAATCGCCTTGAGCAAATGAATGCCTCACCTCAAATAAATAAGTTCCACTTGGCATTTAATTGAGCCACACCCTCTCATCTGTGCCACTGTGATAGATGTGCCAATTATTCGCTTATTCCTGAACAAATAAATGCCTCAAACAAGTGCCTGCACAGTACATAGTAATTCTGATCATTTTAAAACAATATTTTACAAAATACTTTGCATTGTAGTAACTAACAGTGCTCCTTCTCTACCATTTTAGTCGTGCCTCAGTTAATGGCCTTGGACCTCACAGAAAAACTCTTCTCACGTAAGTACTCACAGTTCCACTTTGCCTTTAAGAAACCCACATCGAACCTTTCTGCTCCACTATAATTTGTCTTTCCTTACTTAACACCTCGAACAGTATCAGATAATGTCTTATCTCAAATAAATTCCCACAGAGCTCAATTTTGCATTTAAGTGGCCAATACTCTCCCTTCTGTTCCTCTGAAAGTGTCAATCACCTTAAATAAATGCCTCACCTCAAATCAAAGCCTGCATGTTGCCAATTTGTCCTGAAGTAGAGAACACCCTCTCTTCCTCTCCCCTATAATAAATGCTGTACCCCAGTTAATTGCCACATAAAAATAATGCTTCATCTACAATGAATGCCGGCAGGCAAGCCTTAACTTTGCACTGAAGTGACAAACATCAACTTCTATACCACTACAATCAATGATCTGTTCTTCAATTAATCTCAAATAAATTCCCGTAGAGCTCTACTTTGTGTTTAAGCTACAAACACTCTCACTTATGTGCCATTATAATAAATGTTGGGCCTCATTTGATTACCGTCTACTTGCGCAAATAGACTCCTGTCCTCAAATAAATGCCTACTTTTGTATTGAAGTGACCGATACTTTTCTTTCTGTGCCACCGGCGGCGCTAGAGTGGAAACCACGGGGGCAGTGGACCCCTTCGAAGTATGATTTGAGTGCCAGGCCAGATAATTAATTTTGGGATATTTTCCGATTTTCCTGGAATTATTTTTCACCCTTTCCCCATAGAGAACATAAAATGAATGTGAATACTTTTTGAGGGTTTATAATCTATTTTTTTTTGGGGATTGTTTGTTTGTTTTGCGGACCCCCAGAAATAGACTTCGCCCCCCCGCCACTGTTCTGTGCCACTATCATAAATACTGTCCCTCGATTAATAACATTGTACTTGAAATGAATGCCTTACTTCAAATCAGTGCATGTAGAGATTGAATTATAAATATCAATATGCACTATATGTCTCAATCACCTTGTAAATGTTCAAATAAGCGCCTCACCTCAATTAAGTACCAGTTGAGTTTCCCATCATTTCCTATCACGCAGAGCATGAGAGAAAGCCATATCGACGTGTTCTGCAAGCTGCAGGCTTTGACGCCCTGTTACACTTTTGTAAGAAAACACAGCGCTTTATGAGCGATGAGTCACATCGTGATGCAAGCCTGAGTCAATGCGAGTGAGAAATTCTGTTCAGTCCAAGTTCAGCATACACGAGAGCATCGGAGCCGAGCTTTCCCAAACGAGGCGCTCAAAAGAGGCAGAAGGAGAAATGTGCTATTGATGCAACATCGGCGTCCGGCAAGCTCGCCGGCGCCTGAAGAAGATCAATAGAATCACAATGAGAACTTTGCTGAGAAAAAGTTTGCACACGTTCACGCTGTAATGAAAAAGCAGATGTAATGATTTGCCCAAAACAAAAACACACCTGACTTTTTACTTGCTATTCTCATTTTTTTCAAAGAGAGCCTGACGGTTGTTCACAAAAACCATCTGCTTGAAAAACGGTTGGGAAAAGGGAAAGCCCTTCAAAAATTGCAAGGTAGTCAACAAACATTCTGTCCGTGCAGCTTGTGGCTCTTTAAAAAAAAAAAAAAACAACAACAACAGCAAAAACTCAGATGTCGAATCCCAAATGACTTTCAAATCAGGTAGCATTCATTTAGACACTGGCTAGAAAATGAGGACGAAGTAGTTTTAGGCAACGCAGGACAGAGAAATTAACCAAATACACTTTTTCTTATGAAATTTAGTATTTTTTTCTTAAAATTCTTTTGTTTTAATATTTTGAAATTGTAAAATAATTACGTTTTCCGGTTATATTCCTACTTTCGTCCCCTATGATGACATTTTCATTCCAGTACTCCTCACCCTAACTCCAAATATTACCAATATATTCTCAGACAATGTAGTGTATGGCATTTTTTCCTCCTGTTATTCTATCTTTTATTAATAATTAATATTAATTTAATATTTTTTTAGAATGATCTATTCTTAAAAAAGGAATCCATTTTTCCTACAATTTTTTTTGTTTGTGGAGTGGAAATGTTGCTCTTCAATGAAATGAAAATTATTTTTAAAAGAATTAATTTTAAAAAAATTATTTATTCTTGAATGTCCTAATTTTATATGAAGACTCCACCCCACTAAAATTTATTAGTGAAGTTTTTTTCTTGTTTCCCCACACCTCATCTCAGCCAGTCTGTTAACACTTAGCGTCTGAAAACGGCGACCAATCGCCACCAAAATATGCACATTCCTGTGCTTGTCCACTTCAACCTGCGAAAATATAAACGTGACCTGCGCAATATTTGGGATTTATTGACATCAAAAGTGAGCTCCAATGAGGAAAAACGCACTAAATAATCAATATTATTTCACATTATTTTCAGTGTGATTTAACATAACCGCAACCTCTCTGTTGTATTGCAACGTGTTTCCCGATCAGGATTACCAAAGTGTAGCTCTCAATTTTCACAAGGCTTCTCCCAAGGTCAAGCCACTCTCCACGTCTCCACGTCTCCATTTATTGCATCAACAAAATCTCCCGCACCACTATCTGCCCATTCACATCCACATACGTCCAAAATGTTCACTTTCAGCCAGATTCATTGTCCCCCCCGTTGAGCGCGTGTGTCGTTTGCGTCTGACACTCAAAACAACAAAAACGTCGATGGTCCCGCAAGCATGTATTATGCATTCGAAACATGCACAAACATGCAACATTTACTAACAAACTGAAATACCCCCTCTCCCAATTCATAATTGATATGACTAAATATGTTTGTGTGTGCGTCAGAGAGGGATTAACCTGCGAAGGTTGTGACGTTTACTCCCCCACCCCCCTTCCACACCCCTCCCCTCTACCTTCCCCTTCTTGTTCCCCAATGTCTCACGATTGAGCTGTAGAGCTAATTAACTTCCAGGCTTTCATTGTTTTCTTTGGTTGGAGAACACACACGGGTCCATAGCAGCTAATAGGTGGAATTGCCTTAGAGAGAGGTACGTAATTTATTTAGATGAGGCTGGGTTTTTTTTTTTTTTTGTCTTTACCCTTGGCGTTGTCACTTGGTAAATAAGTGGAGAAAAGAGGCTGAAGAAGAATGTTGTATGTGAGCGCGGGGAATCACTTTATATTCATTTGATTGCGACATAAAAGTTTTGCTGTTACGTTCCACTTGCATCATGGCCAAGTGGGCCATCGGGCAACAATGACGGTACAAGAGAGGATCACACATCTTGGAAGATGCTGCTGGTTTGGCTAGCAAATATTTTTTTTTTCGATTTGTGATGACAATAGCACCACGTTTTTTTATCCATCCATCCATTATCTGCCGCGTATCCAAACTCTTTTTTTTTTGCTTATTTTTTATTCATTTATATTTTACACATTAACATATTACAACATAAGACAAGAATAATGACAATTAATCGGCAATTAATATAAATTTGTTTTTTCAAAATCTGCAAAAATCTGCATTTTTTTTGACACATTAAAAAAATAAAATAAACAATGACATTGAAATATCACCCCACCCAAAAAATTCTCCCGATTGTTAATAAATATTAAAGGAGAAAATAATTTGTGCCTGTAATTCATGTCTTTTCTGTTGTAAATTTTAAGAGAACTTATTGTATTTAATATATATTTTTTCATCTTTACAAAATTTTCTTCCACCAAATATCAGAACTATCGGTCTCCAAAACATTCATATCGGTGGGGCACAATATAAATTCATTATTTAATATTTACTCCTGCTCCCAAAAGTAGTTCAGTGCCATCTTGAGAATGCTTTATGGCTTTATTATATTATATATTTTACTTTAATAAATTATTTACCCAATCCATGGCAAGTTTCACAGTCCGTATGATTACGTATGTTTCCCTGGACATAAACGTCATCGTTTACACAACACTTTGAGCATGTCATATTTTGATTGTTAATACGCTCAGGCACACTCGATCACAAGCGAGGGCGGCAACAACAACAGCGGCGGCGGCGGCAGCGAGCTGATCAACTCCTCTGGGAGCCCAAGTGATTATGACGGAGAAAGCGAAGGCAAAGACTCGCCTAATGTTCCTTTAGTGCTGGAGAACAGAGGAGGCGGCACGTGGAAAGATATTTAATATGATGCGAGAATGGAATGACGAAGGGTGAAAGGGAATGAATGCAAGATGCAAAAAGTGGCTGAGAGAGCAAAGGGAGGAAAGAAGATGGAGTTATAAGTCTTTCCTCTTGGGAAGCAGCGCTACTTCAAACAGCCTCTTTTCGTTAGTTCGTTGCATTTTTGACTACTTCTCACACTTGCCATGGCGCTCGTGTGAGTATGGTAAAACTCGTTTCATAGCGCAGGTCACATGTAGATATACTGTATGTTCAATCGAGTGTTTGTGTTTTTGGGGGGGAATCACATGAGGAGATTTTGGCTGCGACCGATTTATAATTCATACACTTGATGTAAGAAGGCACAATCCACTGTTATTTCAGAGAACATCACATCCTGAGGGACGGAATGAAACCCGAGTGGCGTCATATTTTTGTTTGGCGCAAGATAATGAAAGCCGATACATCAATGGCGATAAAAGAAAAACATTTGGAAATAAATGGGGAGTTTTGACACCAAGAGACATTTTAAAACAGGGTTCACCAACCGTTTTGATGCTGAGAGCTACTTCTTGCGAAGGAAATAACTAATTTGACCTTTCATATTGAAATCATATTACATTAACATAATATTTTATGCAGTTAATACAAATTTGTGTTATGAATTTACATGAAGACACTGATCGTGTTAATTGTAGCTCGCAATAAAATGTCAACGTGCAACACTATTTCTAGACTTCCTGCGTTAACGTGTTGGATTTTGAAGGTTTAGTTCATGTCAACTAAACCAACTTTTTTCCTCCGAGGACTGGTTCAAACAAGTCGATACGTTTGCGAACCGGCAACCGATATTTGGTGGGCAGGGGGAGCTGGCACTTGTTGCTAATGCTAACCAGCTCGCTGCTAGCCAGTAGTAGCCACTAATGCCGGAGACTTGTCGTGTCATACAATGAATGGCGTAATTAACTAGCGGTTTGTTAGCGTCCTAAATTAGCGACTGAATATGTTTTTGGGAAAGTGTTGTGTTGCTGTTGGTGACAACTATGTAATGTCAATTAAAACTGCGATAATGCTAGCTAAAAGCCCTAAAGCTGAATTCAATGTAACTGTACGCCAACACGAAGGCCGAGACCCGCCAGTTGGGGACCTCTGAGCTAAACTATTACCGGGGCAGACGATGTAATATAACTCTGACATTAATTTCTTTGGAGATTGTTTTTGGCTCTTTTCTTACCATCCATACTGTTTTATCCACGTTTCTATTATCCTCCTGCGTTCATGTCCGTGAAAGTTGGCCACAGTCCCGTGGATGTCAAATTTATGACCTATATGTGCAACTGTCGTCACAGAAAGTCTTTTAGCCTTTACCTTTGATGTTATTGCCTATAATTTTATTTCTAATCTCCTGAGACAAATTTTCCCTTTATTATTACTTTTGTCAGATTCAAATGACCATCATGATTTTTTTCCTCCATTAACTAAAGTTGCCAATATTTTTTTATTTAATTAATTGTAAATTTTTTTTTTCAATATATGTAGTGGAATAAAAATGTGAATTATAAGCATTTTAAAAAACAATACTGAAAAGTTGTTATTAAAGTGAGTGTGCTAGTATGACTCATCAAGAATCAATACTCTGGCTTGAGGCACATTTCTTTCCAGTAAAGGCACTCTGACTAAGAGTCATTCTAGTAATATCATACATAATATAATGGCACTAAGCAGAGAGCGTCATTAGCAAACTTTTAGTGTGTGTCTCTTCTCAAATTTGGTGCGACAGCTCTTTGTGTGTGCGGGATTTAGAAGAGAGACTTTGAGGTGAAACCCATCACTCAGGGACTCCATTAAGTGGCACGCACTGAGACGTGGCACCAAATCCATCCGTCCGTCCGTCCATTCGGTGACATTAGCAGCGCCGCATGTGACGGAAGAAGGCACGTACTTAAAGTGAGTTCTTTGTGGGAGAGGAGCACAGGCTTTTTGGAGAAGACCTCCACCAAGGCGCAAACGCTTAACAAACGTGCGTGTCATATTTGTAGTAGGTTACGTTAAAAATTAATTTCATCAATAAGAGCCCACGGTTATTTTCAACCATCTCTTTGCAACAATTTACACTTTTCCTCCGGCTAATTATGTCTTGTAGCTTTATTTTCAATAAAGTTACAACTTTATTCTTGTCAGATTACGACTAATTCTTGTGAAATTAAATTCTGATGCCATTCTTGTAAAATTTGGATTATCCTCATATGCGATGGCTTCATTCCCCCCCAAAAAATGACAGTCCTCATTAGTTCTGATATAATCATGTCTTCAGTCTCCTAAAATTATGATCGCCCTTAATTGTATGTTTATATTGTTATATATCTGTTCTCAAAAAATATTCTATTTATTTATTTCTATTTCATTCTTGTGAAATGTATGATGAAGGATAAGGATTTAGAATTCTTTTTAATTTATTCTTACATTTATCGAAAGATTTTGATTTTAATCTTCTTTGAAGGTTTCAAAAAAAATTTTATTATTTTTTGTAGACTTTATCCCCATAATACAGCTATATTTTGATTTCTTAAAAAATGTACTTTATTCCTGTAAATTATGATTGTATACTTGATTGTATACTGTGAAATTACTGCTTGATTCCCTTAAAATTTGGATTTTGTTCTCATGAAATGACTTTCTCGTGAAATTATGATTTTATTCTTGGAAAACACTATTTTGGCTTCATTCTGGTAAAATTATTCAGATATTAAAATTTATTTTACTAAAATTTACCTATTTGCTAAATAAATGATAACAATGATAATAGGATTTCATTTTGTTAAAAGTCCCAGTTCATTTTCACAAAATGTATTCTTTATTTTTCCTCTTTTCCCATTAAAAAAATATTCTCCTGATTAGCAACAAATTTCTCTGAACATGCCATCCCTTTTTTCTCTTGATGTTACAACTTTTTATGAACTTGAAGTTGCACCACTTTTCTTGTAAATGATGGTCTTGTAAACACACGTCGTTCTTGTTTTATTCTGACTTTACTCTCATAATACGACGTCTTTCTGGAAGAATGATGTGTTGATTGCGCAATATTGAGCTATGGGGAAAACAAGAGTGCTGGTTGTGTGCAGATGACAGCACCTGTGGATGTGGTTGCCATGGCAGCTGAGCAGGAAGTTTCCCTCTCTCTCACTCTCTCTCCAGTGACGCCAAGGTACAAGTCAGTTGCATCTTCCTGCAACTCGCTTCGGCTGCTGACATTTGCGTGTACGTCACTGGCAATCATTTGCAAGAGAGAAAGAAATGAAGCGGTAACAGTAGACATACGGTACTGCATGTCTGAATGTAAATGATAGAACGAGTTTGTGTAGGCGCTGACAGCTGATTTCCTGTCAGCGAGCGACACAAGGCGTGCACGTTTTCAGAGCCTGCGTCGCCATACATTAGCCCCGCAATCGCTCGCATGGGGATTCCACTTTAAATATTCACAAATGTAATATACAATTATGTAACGACGAAGTATGCTTTCAGCCGATGGTATGTGACATTTACAAAAAAAAAAAAGCAGATTTAAGTGTCAATAATTGAACCATGTGTGACTTGCCTCACAGACGCGTTGCTGCATTATTGAGTGCGAGTTTGAAGCGTGTCGCCAGTGATTCTCATCGACAGCGGGCACGCGTCCTCTGCGCAAGACACGCGGGGACTCTCACAGCCGAGCATCTTCGCCCATATTCCAGTCAGGTACCAGATTACGTATCGATCGCGGGCGACCTTCAATCAACTTCTGCAAACAAGCAAAATGGTGAGTGATGAGCTCGAGGCAGCCGTACAGTATGTAGTTGTTTGACCTTCAGCTAATTGGAATTCATGTTCGTGCGACATTGGTTTGAGAAGGATGTGTTATAACTGTGTTATTGTTGTTTTTTTTTTGTTTTTTTTTAAATAACTTTTATTTATTCTTGTGAAATTGCCATGTTTATTTTAGTATTGCCATTTAATTGTGGTAATATTTCAGCTTTATTCATTGAAAATTCTGTCCGTTTCTCTGAAGATTATATTTTTATTCTGGCAATTTTTCTTTTTAATGTTTGTCATTATTTTTTTTAATGATTTAATTTACATAAATCTTAGTACTCTTAAAACTTGATGTTATTCTGGTAAATTACAAAAAAATTGGTTATATTCCAACTTAATTTTTAAAAAAAATCACATACTTTTTCCCTCATATTAAAATGTTATTCCTGTAAAGTTCCGCCATTAAAAAAAAAAAATTCTCTTTTTCTCCAATTTTTCTAACTTGACCCAGGTAAACTGACAATTGTCTTGTATTAGACTTTGCAGTTATTTTTTCATAATATTGCAATTTACAGTAAAAAAATATATATTTTCTCCAAATCTTTTCTTTTACTACATACTTTTTCCCCCATAGCACGAAAATTGACCAAAGTGAAAGTACAGTAGTGCAGTAGGCCCAAGTGTTCTTCAAAACATTTTGAAAAAAAATTCTTATTGTATGACACTGTCACATTTTGCAGTTTTTTTATTTTTGGCCAATCTTTAATTCAGCAGTTTTTCCACATCCCTCTAGTGGTACTTTGACAATCACTGTTTTAGAAACAATTAGGCATTTAGATTATTGCAAATTATTTCATTTTCGAGGCAGGTAAAAAAACTGAACATATATTGACATCTTTTGTAGACAAATGGAAATATTGGCTTTTTTGTTTGCATGTCTTTTTTGCGTGGATTTAATACATCGCTGTCAAACTCAACCAGAAAAAAACAACTCCACACATGAAAATGACATTGAAGGCGTTTTAATTAACAAAATCAACTCCCACAGATGTTTGCCAGGAATGTGTATATATATACACAGTATATAGAAAAAGCTTTTTGGATCATTTCAGTCCCAAGTAGGTAAAAAAATATTTTCAGGAATGTTTTACGGTCCGGCTTCTTTCGCTTTATTGTGACGGTCGGTCTGAGCCGGCCTCACCTGCCACATCCACCAGAGGTCATCAAAAGGTCGTCAGCGGTCCAGTGAGCGTTTCTGGATGGCTTCTACCACGGCGGTGCGTAGAAGGGCGATGACGGAGCGAGGGTCGTCGCTGCCAATCACGGCGCTGCCCGACACGATCATGTTGGCGCCGGCCTACGAGTGACGGGAGAATTTTTAAATTTCGGCTACAGCCGACGGGATTCACGAGGTGGTGTGTATCGTTGCTCACCTCAGCACACTTATAAATGGAGTCAGGGCCCACGCCACCGTCTACCTCGATGTCCAGCGAGGGGAACTGACGCCTCAGCGAGCTCACCTGCTCACAAACACATTAATGTGCACACACGGGGAAAGAAATTGCTATAAAGTAACTGCATGTCGATTTTACAGGAAAATAGGGGTAAAGCATCTTAGTGTTCAAGGTAAATCATAGTTTTGAGAAAAAAATTAAATCAGTGTCAACTCTTTCCTTGCAAATATCCGAATTTGTTCCCCCAAAGAATGCTTACAGCTTTATTCTGGTTCAGTCAAAAATTCCCATTCTTGTCTCATCCTTTCTTGGATCGCACGCAAACTCCATTTACTGAACGCCGCAACAGAGACCCATTTATTAGGTTTCGAGAAGCGTCTTGTGTGGCTGACAGTACCTTCGGCATCATGTCCTCCATGAACTTCTGTCCTCCAAAGCCAGGTTCAACAGTCATGACCAAAGCCATGTCAATCTGGTTGGCCCACGGTGCCAGCATCTCAACGGTAGTACCAGGCTTTATGGCCAACCCCACCTGCACACAGTCACCACCACAGATGAGGTCCTACTCAGTGATAGGATTTCTATTTAAAGAATAGCACTTATTTAAAAAATATGTACAGTAATAACAATTAATGACATAACATTTGGAAGTATTTGTCACACTTTCTCATTCAATAGAGAAGACAGTAGTTCTTCATAGAGGAGAAGGAATGTTACTGAGTATTCTGTTGTCTGCATGTGCTGCTGCACCGTTTGTTATCATTGCCTATGGCTTCCTATTATTGTTCGCATAAGCGTTAAGATAGCAGACTAAAGTAATGTTGCAAAGTTTTAAAGTAAAATTATGTAAGGAGAAAAATATAGCAGAACTTGTTTTGCACAGTCATTGTCATTTACTTTTACAAAATTAGAAAGGGTGGATTTAAATTATAAATCAGATTTTTGTGTGAAAAATAAAAATCTGACATTTTAGCCCTCAGCCCATGTGTTCCATCTTTTTCATCAAGTCTGATGCGGTGGTGCGTGTCACCTTCATGCCACTCTCACGGATTTCTTTGATGAGGTTCCCAGGGTTGCTGGTGGCCTCCAGATGGAACGTGTACTGGTTAGCTCCGGCTGCAGCCATGGGCTTCACCCATTGCTCGGGCTTCGACACCATCATGTGCATGTCTGCAACAGCCACACAATTATTATATAACACACTGGCAAATTTGCAATGAGATAATCAACTTAAGTGCCTTTAACATGTACTGACCAAAGAAGGGGTCTGTGCCTACTGACTTTCGCAGGCATTCCACCATTGGGTGCCCAAACGTGATATTAGGGACAAAATGGCTATAACAAAAAAAGAGATCAATTATATTTCATATGAGAGCGAGAGAGGGAGAGACTTATTCAAAATAAGTGACGTGCAAGTAAAATCAAATGCATTAGCCATGCAAACAATTTGAAATAATGAAAACCATTATTAAAAACCTAATATTAATTTCGTGAACTTTGTTCAAAAGAAGCGGCTCGTTTATTTTTTTAGCGTGCCCTGTTGCCCTCACGCACGAGACTCGATGCTAGCCGTTAGCATGCTAGCTAAACTTAGTGTAAAGAAGTGACAAAGCTGACCCGTCCATGACGTCGAGATGCAAATAGTCTGCCCCACACTCCATCATCCGCACGCACTCGCTGCCAAGACATGACAGATCACTGCTCAGGATGGACGGGCCGATTTTAGCACTGTAAGGCATGATCTTGATGAGGTCTTGACTGCTCACAGCCGATAAGTTCGCCCTGTAATTTTACAAGCAGACAGCCAAGAGAAACTTCCGCCAGGGGACCGTCAAAATATGTTGGTCATCAGTTTTAGTTTTTTTTGTGTTGTTTTTTTTTTTTTTAATATGCCTTTCCTATGGATTCATATAAATATACCATATATTTTATTATGAATAAACCAGTTTCGTCGTGCAGCACTTTTTTTTTCTAGGATAATTTTATTTTGAAGGGACATGCTTCCCAAACAGGAAATACAGCCTAGTGTCAGCGTGTGACTTAACAAGTGGAACGGGCCACTACTTTACTTCCGCTTTAAAAATAAGATAGTAACAGTTCCTCGACGCTTGGTGGCGCATTACTCCTGAGGAAAGAATACAAATAGAAGGCGTTTCCTGTTGCTGTCACTCAATATAGTAACTTTCTACTCTTCTATTTATTCATAATTTAAGGTCAGAACAAACCAGAGTCTGACAGAATTTTTTACATTATACAGTATAGAATGAGACAGATGCATTTTTTTTCAGAATATGTTGAACGTGCTTTTGTCAAAATACCCCAAGAATTATAGTGTACTTTCCACATCCTGTTAATTTTCTTGCTGAAATTAACCCTTTTTTGGGTTTATAGCTAAGAAGCTAAGAAGAACAAAGTTACTGCTTGGCCACTGCCGACTCACTGGCAAAAGCATATGCATAACAGTGGGCTGGATCTAAAAAGGTGTGAGCTGATGTTGTGGTTGTTCATTTCTCTTTACAGGATGGGATCCCAAAGTGTGGAATAAAAATTGAGTACCCGTAAAGACAGGAAGCAGAAGTTGGTCCACTATACTGCACATGGACACATCAAACACTGAACACCCCTCCTCCTCCGGCTCTTCAGAAACGAACTAATAGCAAACGGTATACTGTGTATCTAACAATACTCAATGCAGATCTGCTTACTTTTTAGTTTTGATATGTTAGCAGGATCATTGCACCAACTTGTGGTGGGCTTGTGGGTGTTTCTGTATGATAATGTCACTGTCACTTGAAAGAGGCTATGTGTTTGCTTCCAGCCCTGCTGAGCAGTTCACGGGTACAGAAACTCAGTGAGGGGACAGTTATTATGTCAGTTAATGCAGAGCAGTTTGCTTAAAGACACATTTTCGGGAATAGGTCAATAAAATATTTGCTTGTGTTTTAATTTTGCAGAGAGAGAGAGAGAGAGAGAGGTTATAAAAATTAATTATTGGGTTGTATTGACTTAATTATTTTCCAAGTAAAGAAAGCTTCCATTATTTTTATTGTCACTCTATTGTGAAGGCATTAGAACACATTCCTAAAACACATGTTGTTTGTTTTGATTCAGGCAGAAGGCTGCTGAGCCTTTTTTTTTGTTTTGTTTTGTTTTTTTTAGGAAGCCTCCGTGCGCCTTCCCACGCTGGGTAAACACAATCTGACATTTATGAGTTCTGCCCGCCTTTTGCATTACCGTCGCAGAGATGGAAACATAAAGTGACACGCGAGAGATGAGCTTTGAAACTCAAGCGATGGCAGAATTGGAATCGGTTGGGGCCACATAGAAAAGGCCTCAAGAGTTTGCTGGTCATAAATAACCTGCATGGGAAACTGTTTAGGGCCTTTTAAGCACAGGACAAACAAAGAAAGTGGATGAAAATAGATTCAGATGTTGGAGATCTCCAGTTCTCTTCAGAGGTTGCTAATGTTGAGTTTGGCTCAACATCTCTGTTCCGGTTCATCCCAAAGGTGTCGCTCGTTCGGTTTCTCCACATCAAATGCATCCTAGCATGCGTTATACACATTAGAAAGGATGAAATGGAGTTTTTTTTACTTGTGATTGTGAACAATGCGGAACTGCTTCAGCGCATTTTGTCTGAAATTGATTTGTCATTTCTCTTTTTTCTCAAGATGCAAGCGCTCACCAGGAGACTTCTCATACCACGTAAGCCAATACTTTTGTCCATCGATCCATTTTCTACATTGCGTATCCTGTTCATGCTTGCACTGAAAAGGAAGCAAAATTCCCGACATAAATGAATTCATAATGTTATGAATGTGACACAATTTGTTGAGGCAAAATAGACAGAACTTTACAAGGATAACTTATATTTTCTAAAGAAATCTTATTTTCTTTAGACAGAAGTTGTAATCTGAGGAGAATAGTTACATTTTTACCTAAAACGCTTAACTTTTTAACCTTTTTTTTTGCGAGAGTAAAACTTAATGAAATATATCAAACATTTTCCCTGGAAAAAAACATACCAAAATACAACTTTATTTTCACAATTTAATGATTTTAAATTATAACCATTACAGTTCAACTTTTTCAGTAAAATAATTTTCTTTCATGGTATTGCAATATATTATGTTCTCCAAAGAATTAAAAAATACACAATTTGTTTCTTGAAAAAACACAATAGGATTTTTTCTTTTTTCTTCTTCCCCCTTCATGATATTACAATAGATTATCACAGAAAAATACAACTGACTTTTTTGAGTGAAAAAACAATTCCAAGCTGTTCCTAATATTTTGACTTCACCATATGAATGCACAACGTGCTGACGTTTTTGCCAACCTCAAACATGCATTCTGTCGTTTTATGGCAGACACCTGTTGTATCTTATCCAATCCATGTTTTTATTTGAAAGTCGGAACACTTTCTGTGCTTCTCAGCAAGGAGGGTGGGGAGGGGGCGCACTAAACAAAGAGCCCCTCAGCTGAGTCGTCCAAAAAATGTACTGGATTGCATGCAAAGGTGATACATTGCAAACCTCCTTATCTTAACACATTCTTCACCTTTTACAGTAAACATCTACAATCTTGTTCACACTCTTTCCAGTGCCTTTAATCTCCATTCCAGGAGTTGCTATTATTTTTTCCCCTCTCTCTTATTATGATTATTATCATTATTATAATCATCACAAGGAAGGAGGTTAGAGCAGGACACAGAGTGCAGCTTGCAGGATGCTGACAGCTTGTTCTTTATTGCTCATTGTTAACTGCTGTTTCCTGAGGAGACTGATATGTACGCTCAACTCTTAAAAAGAAAAACACACACATGCACAAATGTGATTGAAAGTTTAAACACATGTGATAAAGTTTAAAGTGAACAAAATGCACACACACATTATTCAAGTTGCCATTGGTGAGTTGTGAAATGACATGTTAAGTTCTTAATAAAAAAAAAAAACACAGGAGGCAGTTAGGCGGGCCCAAATGTGCTATGTGGATTTATTTGTTTCATCAAAGTTGCACAGGGGTTTGAATGTTGGGTGTAAATTCACCTTTTCACGCTTTGTGGAATATATGAATGATTCTAATGAACTGACGGAAAAAGGATTTCTCGTTAAATGTGTATCTGTAAAGGTAATTTCTTTTTGTATTTTCAATCAATTACAACCATAGATTTTCATTTCTTTTTTTCTTCAATATTATTTGATGACGCAAGACATCCCAATATAACACTTTCATATGAAAAATAAGGCCAAAGTGGAATAACTAACAGATGCTCGCTTGAATATTTTTATTTTTGTCTTGAGTTACGAGCAAAAATGTGATTTTCAAGCGCTAGCTTTGGTGGCAACAAACTTAACAAAAAGAACCAGTTTAGAACTAAGTGAACAAGTCTTCAAAAAAACAAAAAAAAACAAAAAAACAAGTGCAAAATTAATAATTTCCAACCTTTAAACAACTTGCATTTGATCACAAGCGGTAGCAACGCATGCAGAGCGTACGACAATTTTCACAGAGATATATTTTTTATCCTCTGGAAAAACAACTCCTATCATTGCAGCTTATCTGAGACGGTTTTGTCCATTTTTTATCATCAAAGCTACGTGTAATATTTTTCTATGTAGAATATTGTCTCTTGGTGGCCATACCACAACAAACTGTAATTATTTTGATTCGAATTCTGTATGTTTTTGTGAAGTATAATACTGTAGACTGCTATTTTTCTTCTGTTATAAAAAAAAAAAAGGGAGCGTTCTGAGTTAAAAACGTGGTGGCGATAAATTTAATTTGTGCATCAAGGCACCACTAATATTGCAATATATTACAATTTAATTAGATTTTTATGAGCAAAACAGATATTTCAATATTGCCACAAGTCATCTATTTTCATATTCACTTTTTTTCCCCCTTGAAAAAAAAATCAGCAATTCTACAATGAGCGATTCTGTTAAAATGCTTAGAGAGTGATATTATTTTTTTTTTTTTCATAACAAGCCATGTGTGATTATGTGGTTTACTACACACAGAAGAAAGCACAGTAAGAGCAAGTACTATAATTTCCCTGCTATATGGACCCTCCATGTTTTGTCCATATGGAGCTTTTCCCACAAACCATACAAATAAATGTGCGGTAAATCGATGGCAAGCTTAGTTCCGGCTCCAAAAAGGCAAGCAATCAATTGTGGCTCTGTTGATCTCAAGGAAGAAGGAATTCCTTTGTACGCTATGTATGTGCGTGTTTCTCAAGAAGTGGACTCCGGATTGGTTTATCTGACCCATCACCTTTGCAGAAAAAGGACAGGAACCGGTACAAGAGACACTGTTGTTTTCTTTTTCCTGCAGCAGCTGATTATTAAAAACTTGGAGCAGCTCCAACTTTGGGATGCTTTATCTTGACTGAGCGCTTCCACCTGCTTCCTGCCAGAAGTTGATTGCTGCCTCCTGAGCAAAAGCTTCAGGCCAGACAGCAGGTTTGGCTTGTGATGATCGCGAGGAGAGTGTTTTGGAACGTGTCTCCTTGCAGCTTTGCTCTGCTTGGCCCTTCGATGTCATATTCTTGAATGGAAAATGAAGGAAGAGGTGTGTGTATGGCACATCCCTTGAATGTGTGGACTCCATTGCGATGTATTTGAGGACGGCAAATGTTCAAGAAAATTATATTTGAAATATGACAGATGGGAATAAGAAATAAAAATACTGACTACGGATCAGTGTCCCTCACCATTGTTTGTCCTCTGACTGGGACCAAAACTTTCCAGCCTCAAGTTGCCATAGAAACGGCACGCTCAGAGTGATTTTGCAAATTCTGCCAAGCAATGAAAACTCTGTTAATGCACTTAAATATTTTTTTCTTCTAGTATAACAAATCATGTATGACTGAGTGGTTTACTACATTAATGTGAGAGCAGAAAAGAAATTAAGAGCAAGCACAGTGGTGGTGGTAATGTTTACTACAATGAGGAATAATAGCACTCTATGTTGCAGTCACATAAATTTAATAGAATGTAAAGAATTGGAAAAAAAAATCACACATTTTGCTTCAATTCAGTGGTCTTTTTTGCTGCTCCTTCTGGTGTGCGGGCCTCTGAGAACAGTATATTAAGTCGCCTGTCTATGGCATTACGTGTTAGCATTAGCATTTAGCCAATGAAATGGGCAATGCAATAAACAGGTAGAAGGTTATTTTTTACTTGTTACCTGCCAAACTGCTGCATGTTGTGAAGAGACTTCAGTTCACTGTCACCAAATAGCATTGTATCTAGAGTTCACAATCACAAGACTCCCGCAAAAAAAGAAAAATGGGCCAAATGAGGGCTCGTATGAAAAACTCCTCTGCTGAGCTGCAGTGTTGTTGAGGACCTGAGTCAAGATTCAAACTCAGGATGACTTCTTGACTGTGAGGCAGAACCACAGTTTCATTTACTGTGGTGGAAAAATGGCAAGTGGCTTCCGTATGCAGCAGTGCTTTGCAATTATTTTGTCTTACGCCCCCCCCCTAGCAAGAAAAAAACAACTTACACAAACCTACACTGTAGAGTTCATACTCGCTGCACACAATGGGCAATGAGAGCGCCACTGCCAACTACTGGAGTGGATGTGCAATTACACTTTATTGTAATACAAAAGAAATAAAGCATGTCCCCCAGGGTCACACGCGCCCCCCTCAGCATCACACAATGCCTACCCAGCGGGGGCCCGTCGCACTATTTGAGACCCACTGATATGCGGTAAGAATGAAAAAGAAAAAAAAAACAAAGCTAAATTTAGCTATACACCACAAAAATGTAAATTGGGACACATATCCCTCGAACAAGGCACTGAATCAACAAATGCTTGTCATGTGACTCAATTTTACCAGTCTCAATATTATGACTTGCACAATTTTAATCACCTTAGCCACACGAAATGGGCAAAATAACAGAAACTTCTATTATTCTATACGGCTCTGAGTGTAACACAGTGCAGCTTTGTATAAATAAAGTTGTATTGTATAATCCTATAAACTAACCATCACTCACCAAACGGATTATTATTTTCTTTGGAATGACAGAGTTACTGATACATCCCTTGTACTGGATCTCATTGGATTGTGAAAGTCTACCTCATTTTGAGACCATTTGGTGTACGGTATATACAAAGTACAAGCAAACAGTTTTATGGAACATCAAAATTGGACTTTTTCTTGCTCCTTACTTACGCTTGTACTTTTATGTCGTGACAATGACCGCGGCTCACTTCAGAGGCCACCACACAACAACCATTTCCTCCAAAAGGCCTCGAGGGGACCATTGCAGCCTTTCACGGTCGTAATTTAGCTGGAGGAGGACACTTCATCCGCTCAAGTGGGCCGAGCCGTGAGAGCACGGCACCGGTGACGAGATGACCGTCTTGAGATGCACGGAGCCCACCATTTCAGGTGATTTCATTCTTGAGCAAAGCTTTATTTCTTGACTTCATAAAAAATTCAATCTAGGAGCTTAGACTTCTAATATTTTGTTGATGCAAAGGAGATTGCTGGATGAAAAGAAAAACCAAGCCGGATTTAATATATTCTCACAACATGCACATTCTCATAGACTGCAGGGACTTGTTTTATGAAAACAGCGAGCTCAGCTCTATGAAATTATTATTACAGGTCAGATGGAGACATGTTTTGATCTACTTTATTTATATCCTCTCTTGTATTTATGTATTTAAACCTGTGTGCCACGGTATCACTGCTTGTTTTCCTGTATTTTATAACCTGCGAAACTTTGGCACAAGCTATAAATAAATTTGATAAAGTTTTAAAAAAAAAAAAAGAAAGTGGCAAAGCGTTGCAAGATGTGAAGAAAATGTGAAAGAAAGCATTTGTTGCTTAGAACAGAGGTTGTGGGTTCAAATCCGGGCTTTGGCCTTCTTGCGTGGCGTTTGCACGTTCTCCACATGTCTATGTGGGTTTTTCTTCAGGTACTCCAGCTTCCTCTCGCATTCCAAAAACATACTTAGTCGGTGAATTGAAGACTCTGAATTATCCTGAGGTGTTAACGTGAGTGTGGAGGGTTGTTTGTCTATTTGCGCTTTGCGATTGGCTGGGAATCACTTCAGGGTGTACCGCACCTTTCGCCCAATGAGAAATATGTATATAATATTGTGCCATTTGACATTTATTTCGGAAAATATACTCAGATGTAGTAGTTTCATAAATCATTGCATATTGCAAAATGCAAAAACACGAGCAAAGCAAAAAAAAAAAAAAAAAAGAAAAGCAAAATGAATCCATGAATTGCAATACCATATGGATTAAGTTCATCATTTGAATCCAGATGTCATAAACCCCCCGTTGTTGCACAAGTCACCGGCGGAATGACTCTTCCTCAGGATCGCAAAATCATGACCATCATTGTCACTGTTTTCTGAGAAAATATTTTCGTAAAAATTGACGACATCCTCAACGTTGCTCATCCTTATACATATACAGGCTGCAAACGGCTCCTCTGATATCATTCCTTCACCTTCCCTTGTAAAAATGTGACTTCATTTTCATAATATTTTGAGTCGAGCCTGGAATTGTGTACATTTAGGAAAACTTTTAAAAAATATGCAGCATTAACCTAAAATGAAAAATACATCTTGAAAATAAACGGGTTTGTCAAAAACCTTTATCTAGGAAATATACAACTTTATTCTTGCAAATATTCAAGAAAAAAATATTTTCTTTAATTTACACAACTTAATACTCGTGGGATTAACACTTTATTGTAACATTTATTACTGATTTTTCTTTCAAAGTAAGAAACGTAATAATATCAAATATGTCTTTAATCTAAAAAAAAAAGAAAAACAAGGGCATTCTTCTCAAAAACCTGATTTTGATATCAGAATTACAACTTGAATCTTGTAGAGTGTACTGTTTAGTTCTGTTTTTTTAGAGTGGCCCTCCTAAAGAAACACATTTTCACTGAAATTAAACAGCAAAATACAGGCGGGAGGTGAATCATCTTCAAATAAAAAAAAATAAAAATAATAATGTTGGGTGAGTTTGTAATATTTTACATATGTTAGCCCCGTGTTTTCCAAGATGCATTCGTGTGCCATGACAGTTCATCGGGTGGACTGCGGGAAATGACCCAATTGCACTTAAGTAGTCCCACAAAAATGCATTTCCGATACATAATGCCTCGTTTTCCAACTTTCCATGCGGGCGACATATCGTGACAAACAATGAAATGCTCTTTCACCAGTTGGCAGAAGGGACATAATTAACCTGTGTCATTTTTGTTTGGTTGTCTGCCATGAGATTTTCTTCAAATGTCAAATATGTCACTTGGCTCAGGAAAGGTTGGAAATCACTGTGTTAGACAGCACAGAATAAAGCAGGAGGGGTTTTTTTTCGTTGGAAATCAAGTTTTGCCGAATACTACAGTGTGCACTTTGAAGCAATTGAGCTGGAGGCAGAATTATTCATTATTTTGAGAACAATTTATCATGCGTGCTAAGGCATTTTTCATGTAAAAACTATTAGGCACTAAAAGAAATAAAGAGGGAATCATATATTTCATCCAAGCATGTGGTCCAAGTTTGCCTCTTGACCCTGCCTGGTGTTTCCAACAGCTGTCGGACCCACTGTGGAGAGCGCTAAAGTGCGGAGGAGGATCAACAAATTCCCAAAACACCTCGTCCGGAGTGAAGAGCACTTTGGGATTTGTGCACATCCAAAAATATGAATCGACGCTCATACAGAAAAGCATTAATGTCATCTCCGCGCTGGAAAAGACCGACACAGTAACTCTTGTTGACATTTTGTCTTTACGTCCGTGGGGTTTAACGGCTTCCTGATGAGAGTCGACAAGAGCGCTTCTCCAGGAAGGAAGGGAGTATGCGAAGCCGTCCTGCCGTGCCGTGAATGATACAAAGGCTGATTTGATCTGGCAACAGAGATGCTTGTCAGAGCGCTGATGAACGGCAATGAAAATTATTTATGCTTTTAAGTGTATCAATCTGTTTGAAAAATCAAAATCAATCACGTCTTGACTTCCACTTGGTGTTCCGAGTCATTAGAAAAACGGCATGTCGACAAAGACTTGGTCGGATATTCAAATAAACATTTTACTGTGAGCAGCGAAGTAAGAATACGGAGGTTATGAGCTGGAAATGAAGATACAACTCCATGACTTTATACTACTAATTCACTCTTCTTTTTTTTTTTCAACAAAAGGCAAAAACTATTTTGTAATTTAAGAAACGCTGAGGAGCAACTGCCAGAACTAAACAGCTGTATTGTTTAATTTACTTTAATTAAATTTTTAAATAAAAGTATGAAATGATAACAGTTAGAAGGTACTAAACAAACAGGGTGACCAGATGTCCTTCTTTCCATGAATATGTCCTAAAATATGTGATATTTAAAAAAAAAAAAATCAACCTAGATTACATTTTGTCAGTCGGCATGCATTTTTCCAATGCTTGTGTTACTCTTTTGGTCATGCCTTCTTGCATGGTCTCTAAATCAAGAGACCATGAACTTTAATCAAAATAACAAAAATTAACCAGCATGAAAATGGAATAATTTATTCAATCGAAACAACTTGTTGTTTTACTGAACAGTTGACCCCTGCTATGCGCGGGAGATTCTGACCTAGCCGGCCCACGAGAAGCCAAAATTTGCATAGAAATGATGCCCACGGAAATGCATTAGGAAAAACAAGAATAATAATGAAACCCTAAAAATTCTCCCCAAAATGCTGATAAACATTCAAAAAGATCTTATTTTATCTTATTTTTCAAATCCAATCAACGATGTCATTGATCAATCAGCAAATTATGACATTACAACCTATGGCTGATTTTGCATAAAATGCCAAATATCTGCCGATCAGACCTGCGTAAATTCATACCATTGACAGATGCGCCATTTTCCCCATTGCACGCACATACCACCTATTCGTTATTGGTACTCCACTTTTGTCAAATTATCGTGGTGTTAAGAAGAGACAAATGGTTGTATTGAAATCATTAATTAGAAATCTCGACAGTGGCTTGCTGTTATCAGGGCAACAATGTCAAGTAACTGCGCATCCATTGATTAAGCGACATTTTTGGGAGACTCACACTATGACCTTAGGTCGCCTGACTAGCAATTAACCTCCCACGGAGAATGAGCGGAAGTCCGAGCAGTGGAGTGATGGGTTACAGCCCTCTTGAGACGAGTGGACCTAGCAGACAGCACTCCAAGGTTTTATTGCGGGGCACCGGGCTTTAAGTGTTTTCGTTCAGCCTTTAGTATCCCTTTGAGGCATTTTCCAACTCATTTAGTCCTTCTTTGCTGTCGGTTGGCAGTGCAAAAGGCTAATATTGACTTTGCAGATGCTTTTTTGTTTAACACTTGAGGCTTTAGTGGACGTTGGCCTCTTTCGAGTGGATCCCGGCATCCAGCCCAGTCGGCGTCAATGGACATCGAGCTCATCACATGGACAAGGAGGGGAGTGGAAAAGGTTATCCGACTGAGCGAGACGGAGCGAGGGAGATGCTGTATATTTTGGGGTCAAAGTGCACGGATAACCCGATCCTGTGAAGTTATGATATCATCCATCATGCTATCTGTGAACGGTAAATAAAAGAGATCTCAGGGATCAATTTGGCTTCTAACTTGGCCTCTTCCAGCAGCTTGAGGAAAGTACACAAGGAAAATATTGGGCGATGGTTCTGAGAGGAGAAAAATATGAAAATTGTAAATCCTCACCAACACCCAACTAATCTCTTTTGAGCAACACGCGAGCGTTGTTTCCCAGGCTGGGTGTTCCCTCACTGGCTTACGTAAAGTCAGCATTAGATTTTGGAGGTGGTTCATCAATGTGGTCATTCATTACTCAAAAGAGATACAATGGACGTACGACGCAGAAACATTTGATTTATAGCTCTCCGTCGCCTGCCAAGTGTAAAACGGATGGAGCGATGACTGATAAAATTCTCATCCGTCAGCTTGACGTGAGCTAAGCTTGGCTACAAATGTTGCAAAAGAGGGGAGAGTGAGTGACCCCGTAGTGTCCAAAGGTGAAACCATTTGCCAACTGGAGCAACCAAAGCTCATTTATTAGCAGATTATAGCTGGCCTGTTTAATCTGTACAAAAACACCACAATTCACATACCAGACCATTTCTTGGACAGGAACAATGACTTGACTGTTGTCAATGCTGGTTGCCTAGCAACGGGTCTCACAGACCAAGGAAAGAATTAATAAACATATGGCTTTTTTTTTTTTTTTCATTTTTAATGAACTTTTTCCACGAGTTTTTTTCTTGTAATAATAACCCTGCACTGTGCGAGATCATTACTTTCTAGAATAGAATCTTTGCACAAGAAAGTATGTGAACACTTTTGAATTATGAGTCTTTCTGTGTAATCTCTTCATAAAATGCAATCTAATATTCATCTAAGTCAGAACAAAGGACAAACATAGTTTTATTAAATTCACACCGCACAAAGAGGTATATGCTACCAATATTTTACCAAACTCAAAATATTTAAAAATATTTCTTTTGCCACCTTTGCTGCAATCACAAGCAAACATTTCCATTCCCCGTTTTTTTCTGTTGGCTTCATTTGGCAGACAGATGGCCTTAAATTCGCCTGCAAAATGTACCGAAAAACATTTTTCCGTCGATGATAGGGACGCGCCGTGGCCATGAGGCGATCAAGTCGTCCCAAAGCACGATGCCCCCTCCACTATACTTCACAGTTGACGTGAGGTTTTTTTCATCATGCTCTGCTGAACCATTTCTGTTTCTCCACACATAGATTTGCTTTCCTTCCAAGCAACTCAACTGTCACCGTTCATTATTCATCACTAACTTCAAAACAGTAACAATGCTTTTTGTAAAGACAGGTTCAATAAATTACAGTTTTAAATTAAGATAAGTAAGATACAAAGGGAGCTACAAAGCTTGCTGCGAGATTAATAAAGTCGTTTTGAATGAAGATAAGTAAGGTACCCAGGGAGCTACTTAGGTTGCAGCGGGGTTAATAAAGTTTTAAATGAATGAATATGCAGTATCGACCTAGCTTGTTACAGGATTAATGTAGCACATCGATCTAAAAAATTTAAAAAGAAGACAACCTAGCTATGGGATTAGGAAGACATGGCAGCTACCTAGCTAGCTACGCTATCAATCAATATGTCGAATATATTTATGAAACACTTTCAAGACAAACGCTGCGGAACACAATGTTGTATAAGATGAATTAAACGTGATTACATAAAACATTAGGAACAAAATCAGCCACAAATAAAAAAAAAAATACACAATAAAAAAGAAAGACATCTTAACAATGTGAAATTTTATTGAGGGAACCCTGCCCTAATATAGACCATCTATATCTTCGTATGTATCTATCAATCATGTAAATGAAGATAAGTTAGCCAAAACAAGGGTGGTGCTCCATCAAGATATATATATTTTTTTGAAGTCGTATATTTCCAAAGGCATCTGCTTCTGGCCTGTTTAGTAACGCGTGTCATGCGTCATTGGCAAAACATGGCTATCCTCTGTCTCTGCTGTGTCTGCACCTCACCCATAACAAGAGCATAATCAAGAGCACAACACGGTCTGGCAGGACACGTGCGGATTTATTTGGTTAAAGTCTTTTGACAGTCACTAAAATGTACGTGTGCATTCCAGCACTTTTTGACACACTCATAGATCCCTGGCAAGAATTCTCCTTCACTCACTGTCTGTTTTCTTTGGGAGGTGAGGATCAGTTCAACCACGTCATTGAGAATTATGTTCACTATTTCATTAGGTTAATTATTTGATTATCCAGGATTAACGATTTCCACTATGCAATGTGTAAAGACTGTTTAAAGACATGTAATTGTAATTTAATGGTTTTTAAGGCGGTACCAGTACTTTACACTCTGTGTTAATATAATAAAAAACCAGATGGGGAAAAAAAGGAATTTATTTGCCATTCAAGCCAAGTTATCATCGTTTTGTCTTTGTTTCGAGATGGATTTACAGATATCGTGGCGTTTTTATGAGAAGAATGAATAACGGTCGAGCATACTACCATACCAGGGAATGTACACTGCCGCCTTTTTCTGTCTGGCCTTTCAACGTTTTACTTCCAATTTTTCTTATGAAACTGTAAAATAGTCCACACAACAAATATTTTTGTATTTATTAGTATGTAACAAATTTTACAACATTACGAGTGAAATACATCTACATAGTTAGCAGACAGTGCTGGACATATCTTGTTGCTATGCAGAATTCACATTGCACCATCTTGTGTGCCCTCATCCAGCCATTCTTTTTTAAAGAGTTTGGTTGGTTGTTTAATGTCATAATTGATGGGTGGGCAGACTTTTAAAAAAGACACATTTCTGTGATACAATTTTGTGGAAAATAATAGCAACTTGAGGCATGTCTCATCGGGGGGGTTGCCCCAACATGTCATCGGCATGAATTCTTTTGTACCGTTTTTCTGTGGGATGCACTTCATGACACATCGATCCATCAATTATCTTCTCCTCATGAGGGTCGCGGGCGTGCTGAGCCTATCCTAGCTGTTATCAGGCAGTAGGCAGGGTACACCCTGAACTGCTTGCCTGCCAATCGCAGGGCACACAAAGACAAACAACCATCCGCGCTCACACTCATACCTACGGGCAATTTAGAGTCTTCAATCAACCTCCCATGCTTGTATTTGGAACGTGGGAGGAAACCGGAGTACTCGAAGAAAACCCACAGGGAGAACATGCAAACTCCACAAAGGAAGGCCAGAGCCGGAATAGAACCCGCAACCTCCGTATTGTTAGACTGTCGGGCTAACCAGTTGGCCACCATGCCGCTCTTCATGACACTCTTTATTCATCAAATCATTTTCTAAATTAAAACATGTAAAGCGCAAAATATCTGCCTATTCCCGATCCAGCCGATGAGATCCGTGTCAAGTCCAATTAAATGTAGCTTTTCTCACCACAGCATCATCTGTTGGATCAGTTGAGGCACTACACCAATGCAGATATAGATTTGGGCGGAATCCAAAAAGTTAGTGATGTCAGGGGAGTGCAGGTGTGGGGGTCACAGGGGTGTCCTTCATCAGTCATTCCTGAGGTGCACATCGTGTCCAGATGTTCCTGCAAGTAAGCGTGCATACCACCTTTCTTCTGCTGCACTGCAAATGTGACTCCTCGAGAATGCCGAGTACAGAGTTCAACGTCAGTTAGTCAGAAGTCAACGCACCATTCTGATTTATAAATATACATTCCCCATATGAAGCCCTCGGCGAGGCCGTCATCTTAGGCAGCCTTGACCTCCACTACGGAGTCGGCTTGAGTTATTTGAGCACTTCTGACTTTTATTTTACAAGTCGTCCCAGCAGAGCAACATTGTAACGTTGGTATACGACGTAAACGTCCAGCAGGACAACAATATCAAGCCGTGTGACCCCGATGCCGGAGGGAGTAAAAGACAAGTTTGCCCAAAAATGCTGAACCACTATTTTATTTGGCGAGTCCCAAGTGTCAAATCGGAGTTAGCTGTTATGACAACAACAACTAAATCCTGAAACCTAAACTGCCGTCCTCCTTATCTCAATTCAACATTTATCCTTCCATCTATTTGCTGTCGCGCGTGTCCTTTTTAGGCTTGCGGGTAAACTGGAGACAAGAAACAGTACACTTTGTGCTGTCGTCAGCCAATCGCAGGTCTTATCTCATTTTTTGGTCCAAAACAAAAATGCCGGTGCCGAATGGGGACCACAAAAAATGTGGTTAAGCTCATAATAGTATACAATCTTTTCTGACAAAGAAGCTAAACTTTGTTTGGACTTTCGGAAACATTTGCATAGTCATTTGAGAACACATTAGCAATGTAGTCTACTTCCAAAAAAGACACGAGTCTTCAAATATTAATACCAGTGGGACCACGGCATGAGTGGCGGGGTGCAAAGTTGCGCTCCATCTACGTCGTCACAATGTCATGTCGAATAATATGTGGGTAAAAGCTCTGCGATAACACGAAAAGTATTCAGATCATAACACGCACAAAGAACACTTCACATGCGTTATGACATTGTCATAACACTATGCTCCAATATTTTTATAGAAAATAACACAGTCACTTGCAAAATCTGCCAGTCTTTCCTCAAATACAATTAAAGGTCAAGTGAAATGAAATCTGAGAGAGAGAGAAAAGATTCATTTGGATTTAGACTTCTTATGACGTGCCATCTTCCAACATGCTATGCTATGCTATGCTATGAAACAGCCAGGATATTCTTACAAGGAATTCCACAATGTATGTACACTAAGGTAATTTTCATCTTCTGTTTTTCACCATCTTTTTTTATATAAAAGAACGGCAAGTAGAGCGAACTGGCCTTTATGACAATAAGAAAAGAATAAGAATTTACAGTGATGTTCACACTGTTTCTCACGCTGTCACGCTATCGTGAGCCACTTTACTCTTTGGCTCTTTTACAAATAAGCCGAAGGGCTTGCATGGAAACCCTGAAGCTGATTAATTATTCACATAAGTGAGGCCACCTGATGATTTTACAGAGCGGTTTGAGAAGATCTAAAACTGCCGCGTCACCTGCTGGCGTCACATGCAAGGAACACGATGTGCAGGCCGCACATTTTACTGCACGGAAAACCATCTGCGGGACACAAGTCTTGACTCATGAATGAAAAATTTGCTAGAAAATCATCGGGTGAGATCTGCGCTTGCGTTTACGAGGCCACCTACTCGGCACTATTTATACCAATATAATCTGCGTTGTGGGAAGTGGATTGGAGCAAAGTAGGAGATTTTTATTGAGAAGGTGGATTAAAAGCGGAAAATAATTAAACAACGTGCCGACTATGCAAAAGCACACCTGCTCTTTCTTGTGAGTGACTTTGACACTGCCGTTCATGTGTGCAAGTTTCCACCAGTGGTGGAAAGTAAGGGCGTATAAATTCTTTGTAACTGCACTGAAGTATATTTTTTTATGTACTTTACTTGAGTATTTATTTGAGTACTGGTTAAAAATAAATAAATAAATTTGAACCATTCGGTATCCTTTGCACCAGACATGGATTATTTTTTTTTTTTTCAAATTTGCAATTCATTTTGTATTGACGATTTATTGGCCTGTTAGTGTGCGTATGAAAAGCCCTCCCCCTTAAGGTGATAACCAATCACTGTTGTGCATCACCCCACACACAGCTGCCATTGGATCCGGTTACAAAGTAGAAAAAAGAACGGCCACAACGGCCGAGCGACTCAAAAAGGTTACACCAGCGAAATAAGTGTGTAATTAATTTGAATACACCGACTGACTCCTTTTAGATAAATGTAAGAAAATAAACCGTGCAGTGTGATCATTTAACGTAAAAGATTCAAGGTGATTTCCAGTGGTCAACGGTGAGTGGTTTGGTCACTGAACGAATACACTCGAGCCACATTATGTTTTGTTATGATTCACACATTTTAGCAAGTTTTGGAATTTTTTAGTTGTTATACATTCATGTAGTCGTGGAATAAGTTTGGCATTTTAAAAGTATTGCGTTTAATCACTTTTAAAATGAAATAAAAGTGTGTTATTAATCAGCACAGCAGTGATGCTGGAATTTATTGATTAATATCTTGGGCCTTTGCAAGGTGGAAAAAAAAACCAGGGACATCAGCGAATATTTTTTTTTTTTTTTTGCACGCGGACATCTACAATTTTGTACTTAGGTACAGATTGTGATTATGTTTTTCCACCTCTAGTTTCCACCCTCTCAAATCTCAATGTGTCCAATTTTGTGGCCTGGTGCGGATCAGACTCCATGCATGTGTGTGTCCCAAATAAAAAAAAAAACACACACCCCCACCCCTTTGGTGGGCCCAGGTGATGGATGACGACTGGAAGCCGTGGAGCTGTAGTTTACTCTGTTGGAGCAGCTTCCACACTGTTCCTGTTGATGGATGTTTAAGAGTGTGTGTGTGCAGATAATGTCTGGAGAGAATGACTGACGGCTTGCCTGTGTGTACGCGTGCGTGTGCGCATGCGTGTTTCTGTGCGTGCCGCTTTCCAGATGATAACCTGGCATTATTGATTTCAAGCTCGTGAGGGGAGGCTATATAATACTGTAGCAAAAAGGGGTGAAACACACACTGACACACACACGCACACACATCCCCCTACCTTGAATATGTGTTTGTTCGACCCCCTCGCAGCTCGTCTAGAATTACAGGAGCATGCACCAAGTGGAAGGTCACGATGGAGAGCCTAGTTTAGGTTGAAGCCTTTTGCTGTCCCGCTTCGACCTCAATGAAAATAGTCATCCATCAGACTACAGGTAAGAGAAACACGGTGAAAGAGCTTGAACAAAAGACGATTCAGGACAAAACCAGAATGTTGTTTCATGATTACGATAATCACTCATTTTTGGTGGCTAACGCAAAAAGTGAAAAACTGCCATGTAGAGATTGACTTTTTTAAATTGTTGTTACTAAATGTATTCATTTAATTTTCATTTTACGATCCGCTTAACTCAACTCTGACTCACTAGACGGTACATTTGAATAATATTATGAGATTCCAAATGGAACGTTTATTCACATGGATGAGAGTCGTATGTACCTCCCAGTCAACTTATCTCTTTGAAGCAATGCGGCTTTCCGCAGTATGTCAGTATTTTTCAAAAAAAAAAAACAATCAAGCACTAAAGCCACAACACGTGAAGCCCGAAGTGGCAAGAAAACACTGCATTCATGTCTGAGGCAAAAAAATAAAATAAATTAAGGATTTGGAGTTCACATTTCAGATGCAAAGCCACTTCACAATTTGAAGTCAGGGATTTACAAGCGACTCTCTCAGTGCCCTTGTGAGGGTTAACATTGAAGTGCACTTCACCCTCCTCTCACCCAAAAGAAGCTGAAATTGTCTCCAGCTATCCCAAAACCACAATGAGGACAGATCCTATAGAAAATGAACGGATGGTTGAAAGATCTTCGTATATTTTGGCGCGTAATGCTGTTTTTATTACCTTGTTTTTCATATGTGGGCTAGTTGATAGTCACGTGGTTCACATAGCAGATGCTCAACGCACTGGCATGGGCTCGACTCCCACATTTGCCTTCTTCTCGATGCGCTTTCACACCGCCTGTCAAAACTGGCTTCTCAGTTTTCGGGCTTCAGAGGGAGCATGAGAGGCGTAATGGCGTCTGTTTAAATGTGAACTGTGAAAAGCTGTGACAGGGGGTGTGAAGTTTGACACTCAATTCTATGTTGAAAGAAATGGTCACTGTCCGACATCTGCTTTATACATCACACCGGATTCTGGCACTGACATCATCATACAAGTGAACGGATGGCGGGCTGCCAAGTTGCTGTTTGAAAGTATTTTGGAGGCGTGATGTGAAAAGTGAATAAAGCTTGTCAACTGTCATCTCTTTAACGTTACTTTTTGCAGACCTTTGGTGCCAGAAGGGGTTTGCAGTAAGATCCAATTCAGGGTGTAGTCCACCTATCACGCAAAGTCATTTGTGATAGACAAAAGCAAACGGGATATGCCGTATAGAAAATATAGAAATTAATTTCAGGCATTGTTTCATTTTGTCTCGCTATTGCTGCCGCATGAGAGAAAGGGTTACTCATATTGAACAATGACATTTGATCTTAATCTTGATTTTGAACCGCAAGGATTTAAAACCGGATTCGCCTTGGGTTTCCGTTTTAGGGTCCATGCGTCACAGCAGCGCAACACAACATAAGCCGCAAGTGGGTTCAACAAAGAAGAAGAATGTGGCAATAAACAAAAGGACAACAATGGAGATGTAAAACTCTATCAACTCCAGAATTATATGGTCTCACCCCAAAATTACAGTCTCACTGAGATTGGCACTCTGATGGCTGAGGATACGAAAGTGGATCAGGTACTTGGGCACCTGAACAAACTTTTTTAGAGAACTTGGAGTGTATCAATAAATCCCGGAGTGGGCCGCAATTTTACATCAGGGCGACTGGGGGGCCACTAAGTACTTCATACTGAAGCGACTGAATCTCATGAAGATCCCGAAAAGTTGATGCATCCAGACAACGGAAGACATCTGGTCACTTCAAGTCTATTGGATCAGTTGCACCTCAATTAAGCAAAATATTTCTCTCTCCCCCCACCATATTCAAATATGTTCTGTCCCATGGCGATGCGGCTCGGTGCTAATCACTATATTAGCTGTTCAAAGTGACCTATACAGCCGGGTTAATCCTACATCTTTCTGCGATTTGCGAACAATGAAATAGCTGCAGCTGTGACAACACTGACAACCGAAGGCAAATAAAGCTGGTAATTGATATGCGGCCGAGACTCAACACCACGGTGGGGGTGACGAGCGGACAGCAACGCACAAACGGACCAGTTCAAGCTTCTGGAAATCTATTCATAAACCAAAAAGCGCCTGAAGGGGAATAGAACCCTTGGCGTGTTTTCATTTGGTCAATTGTGCGGGTGTCACTCATGCGCACATTGGGCGTGTTGCCCCTCGGGTTCCCTCCGACATTAGCCCTTCAACGCCCTCTCCACCCGGAAACGGCAGCTTCCTCCCCCCATTCATCTCACACTGATTTGTTTTATTTCTCAGGAGCTGTTTTACAAACTCATTTGTCAAGTCCTGTGAAACGCTGCCTAGCAAAACAGCGAAGAGGAAACTCTCTCTGGTGGGCCGAAACGGATCAGAGGAACATCAGAGCCATGTAACGACTGGGAGCCAACCACGGCAATGGCGACGCGCTGCTCTTTTTGGTCTCACAAGGTAAAGCAGACGGTCAAACGCAGTTCAACACGTACACGTGTGTGTTTGAGCGTTCGGGTCGGTTCTCCAAAAGCGTGCTCATTGTTACATTCACCGTGTAGCACATCATTCGAACAAGAGGAAAAGCTCAAGGAAGAAGTTTCCGTTTCAGGGCTGCTCCGAAGAGCAAGATGAGCACCAATTGTTCGCTGAATGACATACAATCATTTTCGCCTCAGGGAGTGACTTGTGTTCGTTTCCCCGGTGAGAGAAAACACCCAGTAAAGTGATACTCGACCAAATATCAGTCTTGCTATTCACAACCAAAAGTGAAAGCCAACAAGGAGAACGTTAATCAATGCGATGATAGATCATTGCCAAGAGCATCTAAAAAAAAATAACCGCACTCTTGCTTTCACTCTCTCACCCGTTTCCGCTTCTTTGTGGCCACACGTACAATCACGGCAGGTTTCTGTGGTTCAATAATAAATAATATAGTAGAGTATATTGTATTCCGAGGCGAAAAATCCGAAAAACTATTTTTCGGTCGCAGCATGTCGGTTGATGTGCGGTACGTTATCACTTGGTGTGCGACCAAGATTCGCCCGACTGTAATTGTTTTGTTCTGGTTTACTTCAGTCGATTTTGGCTGCACGGCTCAGTGTGTGGTTGGCCAAAGATGCCTGGGAACTATTACAAATTGAGGAAATAAAATGCAAAACGTCTTTTTGTGAATAAATATATTCACAAACTTAGTCTAGCCGGAATTCTTGTGAGAGGCTTTTGCTTAATCAAAACCTGCTTCAGTGTTGGATTTCACAAGAGAAGTGCTTCCTGGCAAATGCAATAAATGTGTCATCTCTTAAAAAAGTCGAAATACTTCCATGGCAAGATGTTCATGGAGCTTATTAAAAGCGGGTTCATGCACTCTGTTTTTCTCTGAATGAACGAGCGTGAATTTTTTGCACTTTTCTTCCCCCCCTCAGTGAAATTCCTGAGTGTGACCCCAGACTTGAACCAAGGAGGACATTTGTCTGTGTTCGACTTAATCACAGACAAAACAGCCCTTGCAGTCGAAAGGTTGATGGTGTTTTCGTCACTTTAGGAAAATATAAATCTTTGACTGGAGAATAAAAAATCATAAAAAAGCATTGTCGTTCTATCATCATGTCAATGTCGACAAAATACGCAACGTAAGAAATCTGTGAGGGCCTGGTCAAGCCACTTCAGCATTTTATATTGCATTTTAAAATATTTTTATTCATTTAATAATGTTTAAAAACAAGTCGCCATTCTGTTCCAATCCAATCCCAACTTCCATGTTGGTGACGCAAAAACGAGTCTTTCATTTAAGATATTGCCATTGCCCTGTGGTTACTTTTATTCTATTTTTTTTTTTCGATTGGTCTTTGGCCAAATTCAGTAAAAACAAATTTTCTATCAAACATGCTTGTGCTATGATGCTTTTACTGGAAAAAAAAAAACAAGAAGAACGTCATAAAAATGGAAGTGATAAACTCAATTATGTTCACAGAGCCCCCCATAAACATATCGGTCAAGCACCCTTAAGCCCCAGGAGAGAAAAAAAAAATCCTGGCGCCATCCCTACTTTATCGACATCCCAAACACATAAACTATACACATCGAGAGAAAAATGGGATAAACAAGCAGTAAGTCTCGTTAACACAGTTGAATTTCTGGTTTCTGTGCTTCACATTCAATTTAGCAACTAGTAACGTAGTATCTTGTGGTCAAAATTAAATACAGTGATATCGCCAAATATGCCTCAGAAATGTCCAAAAATATTAAATTCAACCAACCTTTTTAAGAAAAATATAGTTTAAAAGTTACAGCGGTTTACTCGGCTCATTTCCGTGCATGCAATGTGGGTTCAATTCCCACCCAGAGGTGGCCTGAATACAAGTCAGACGAAATCTCATCACTCAAGGCGATATCAAAAAAAGTGGCCTACCTTGTTCGCCAAGAAGTGCTGATCGAATAACGCTCAATGGGACTGGACCCAACACTCACAAGCCATGACTGAGTGTTAGCCGCACTTGCAGTGATTTTTTTTGTTTGTTTTTTTATTTTAAACTCCCAAAGCTTACTGTATCCCAGTTCAGTAAGGAAATACTCAACAATGTTTTTTTCTCTTCTTGGGCTAATTGTGCCTTTTTGTAACACTTCCGCCTAAAAATGGCCTTTCCTCATTAAGAAGTGTTGAGACGGAAAGTACTGGCCAAAACCAGCCACTAGCAGTAACTGACTACTCGCATTCTCTGAATCCCATAGCCTCTGACTTTTATTATACCTTTTGTCGTAACAGGTCGGTTTGCGGAGTGTTTTATTTTCATGTGTGATTAATATAGCCATCAACATCTTTTAAAATTTGACACAATTATTGGAAGGATTATTTCTATTACCGGTACATTTATTTGATAAATATCGACATTATGCAATCGCCTTTGAATATATTATTATTATTGTTATTATTATTATTATTATTATTATTGTTATTATTATTATTATTATTAATAATAATAATAATAATATTATTATTATTATTATTATTATTGTTATTGTTGTTATTATTATTATTATTATATTATTTATTATTGTTATTTCTGCATTTTATATGCTTTCTAAATTATCAATTTGTTATTTAAGATTTATAAAAATTATTTTATTTACAATTCAGTGCATTATATTCAGTTTTAAGCATGCAGTGTTTAAAACACCAGTGTTGAATGCCTTGCTAATCATAAAGCAGTTGCCGACTCGTTTTGGAAGACACTTTTCGGATGTTTTATCATCCAGCCGAGCTGATGATGAGTTCACAGTGTCTGACTAAAAGCTGGATGAATGGGGAGGTATGTAGTCTAAACACTGAGCCGGCAGCTTTGGCAAGAAATGTGAAATGAATCGGCACCCCTGTGTCGAAACCTTTAACGCTCAGGTGGGTCCATCCGTGCTATACAGTTACATTCTGGAAATCTGGAAAAGATTACGTGTTTTCACACTCTCCAAAGAGTCACGGGATGGTTTTACAGGGGTCTTGAACCCCACTATCAGATGGCTGCGGATCAGAGAAACCAGCAGGAATCCTCATTCAACAAGTGAGGGTTGTCTTTGGAACACAATGTGTCTGTTTTGACTGGAGATGGGAGTTTTGTCCACGGGGAATGCACTATTACTTTGCATATAGTCTCAACAGTATTTTGGAGCTGACTGGTAGTCATGTTATACAAATAAAAATCTAAACACAAAATGTTGTTTTTGCTCCTTTTGCACAATGCACAAAAGGCCCATTTTGCCTAGATCCACCTGTGTGGCATATTGAGATAATGTTTAGACAAATATAGTAAATGAATAGATAAATGATGTTATAACCATCAAATGTTAGATTTATGTTGCAGGTAAATAATATTAAATCTCCCCTCCATTGTCAGGATCTTTGGATTTTCTCAATCGGCATCTGCGGGGGTTGTTGCGGTTGCCATGGCCACCAGCAAGCAGTCAGCCAGTCCCAGGCTGTAAACAATGAGACTGCAGGGTTGTTGAGCAAAGGCATTCACTTATAAACCTAGATTAATTGAAAAAGGTAAAGAAAATGAAAAAAAAAAACACTGAAAGGCAGGATGGAATTTCTTCTGTTGTGTTTAACTCTTTCAAACAGGAACCTGCTTCAAATATTCTAACCTAAATTAAATCAAACCTGATTAAGGGACAACAGTGGACAAGCAGGAGCACATACAGGAATTAAGGTGGGTCTTATCAACAAGCTAGCTAGCGAGCTTTAATGTCTCTTGGTGAAAAAGAAAAAAAGGGGTGGGAGTTTGTTGCTGACATTTTTCACAAATAATTTGGGGCAATTTATCAGAAATTTGAAACAACAATATTCCCTGGACTTGTTGCAGTTACTCTCAGGGCACATAGAGTCAAACAACAAATAATACTTACGTTCAGACATATTGGCAATTTTGAGTCGTTCATGAACTTAACATGCATGTTTTTTTTTGGGGGAATGTTGAAGAAAGCAGGAGACCTGGACAAAAAAACCTGGAGAACATGCAAACTGCACATGTGAAGGTCAGAATTGAGATACTGTATAAACCAAGAACGTATCGACTGTGAGGTAGAAATGTTAACCATTAGGCCACCATTTATATTACAATATTGTTTTTTGTGCCTTGAATAGTTCTTAATAAATTCAGTCTTTTAAATGCATATCCTGGTTTTTTTTTTCTTACTTTCAAAAGCTCAAGTCTTCCATCTGCAGTGGTTTCGTCTAGAAACACATCGTTAACATAACTTCGCATATGTGATTGACGTGTTTCATTTTGCTGCAAGGTGCCTCTGTGTGCCAAAAGGTAGTTCTCCACAAGCCCAAAAGCTGTGCCCCACTGCCGTGGGAAAGGAGAAATTGAATGAATGAACTATTGATACACTGACAACAAATATATGGAGGTAGGAATAGATAAGCTAAAATTCCCTCGCAGTTCTTTACAAACTTGCGGAAGCGGGTACGTTATTAGCTATAATGTATTGATTATTAATAATTATGTGTTGCAGTTTTTTTCCCCATTTTTATTTGTTGATGGTTTTAATCTAGCTGTTTATTAATTTATTCATTATATTATACTCTTTTTTTATGCATATTCGAAATGAATTGAACAAAAGAATTTAAAAATATTTATACATCGAGCCGTCAGGGCAGAGTTGTGAGTCCTGCTTTTCTATGTCCTACTTTATGCTTTTGCCATCATCTATGATGACATCCAAAATTGACCCCAAATCACCTCTCA
This sequence comes from Idiotropiscis lumnitzeri, assembly GCF_059441095.1. NCBI lineage: Eukaryota > Metazoa > Chordata > Actinopteri > Syngnathiformes > Syngnathidae > Idiotropiscis > Idiotropiscis lumnitzeri. The sequence continues at coordinate 10,519,179 of NC_142404.1, read as the reverse complement.
GAAAAGAAAAACCCAAAAAGCAACACACTTGTAGACTTTGTACTAAGTATTTTGGGTTTTGTGCGGGTTTAGGATTTTTCCTGAAAATTATGCTTGCCGTTAGAGGTTGCACAGTGTCTGTGTATTTGTGAGGAAGGAATAAGAATTGCAACCACAGTGTCAAGTGAATCATGTATAAATCAAAGAGGCAGAACATGTGGAGGTGGCACCACAGGGAACAGTTTTGAAACAACTCTTCAAAAACAAATTAGATTGGTACCCCGGAGAGCATTTTGCTTGTCTCAAGCAGATGATATATCTGCATGCACCCCGGGTTCTCAAAGACCCATAAAGTGTTGTTAAATAATTATTGAGGTTAATTTTTCCCTGTATTTGTTTTGTTTAAATGCTGCGACAATAAAAAAAAAAAAAAAAGCTGTGATTTTTTGGAAAAGTAATGAACTACTCATCAAATTCATAACATAGCAATAAAAAAAAAAATCAAAACTTAAACTTAACTTGAAAAAAAATACATCACTTGTTCAACTATTACTCTATTTTAAAAGATAGATTGTTAAAAATGCTTGTTATTGAAAGCAAAGAGAATTTGCAATATTAATGTTTTAGCAAGAAACATGCACAACAGAATTTGCCTTCATGGACCTCATAAAATGATGTGGCGTGCCAAATCAAGCCCCCTGGCCTTGAGTTTGACACCTGTGCTCCAGACTCTTAACAAATTCTGATAAAAAAAAAAAAAGTTTCATTCATCTTAATGCATTTTAAGTTTTTTAAGTGAAATGAATTGAATACTTTTGTTAAAAAAGAAGAAAACTTGTTTCAGGTATCAATTTAATTTCGATTTGTTGGGGCGGCTGAAGTGTGGAATTGTATCATTAAATCATTCAGTTTTGTTTTATTTTTTTTCCATTTTCTTTCATACTGAACATCTGTCCGTTATCACTTTGCTCCTGTTCTGATACCAAACCCAGCCGTTTGTTTATTTTCCAAAACCTCCTTATGAGATCCTTTCCCAAGTCTTCATTATTAATCCAAGAGTTTTTAATTTGTTTGAAATGGGAGCAAGCGAGCCTTAAAGTCTGGATGTGCGCCAGCAACAATAAATAAATTACAATGTCACATGTATGCGTTTTCCTGTGTTAACTTAAAACACAGATGCTTTCAATTATGCCACACTGTTTCATCGTTCATACACGCTATCAGTGAGCCATGAAGCCACGGTCCATTAATGGGTTTCATTCCTGGCCAATTAACCTTGACCATTAAATCTCGCCCAAAGAGACAGGCCCATTTAGAATGTAATTAAAGTATATGAAGTAGCTGCTACATAAAATATCAATAGGCTGGATTTCAGTGTCCAGTGTTTGGCCGAGTCAAGAAACCACAAAAAGCCAGCTTTGATCAGACACTATGGATTGAAATAATAGTCATGCGCACATTTTTCTTCAGTGATATCACACTTAAATGTGTCGTCTTATTTTCACACTAAAGCCTCTCGCCATCTGCCTGCATAAGATGTAAAGATAGCGCATTTACAAGTCTTGTTGGGTTGGAAAACAACATTTGAATACAAGGAACTGAATATATATATTTGTATGCATTTATAATATAAGGCTTGAACTTGCCATGTATTGGGAATCTTGTAAACTGTGTAAAGAGCGCTGGAAAAAACATTAGATTGACCCAATTTGCCCCCAAATGAAATTTCTTCCTTCATCTCATGCTACTCTTGTCCTACAATTTTGTTTAAAACTGCGCATTTCCAAATAAAAAAAAAAACATTCTGAGCAAAAACATACCTTAGTTGTGCTGCTTTTTCTCTTCTCGTTTCTAGCTAGTGTTGAAAAATAAAATTCAAGTTCTCAGGGTTCTCCTGCTTAAAATTAGATTAAAACTACAGTAAAGCAATAACAAATTCAAAACTCAGGATCTGGCTCCCAGTCCATGACTCCACGCCAGGATTTGCGATGCACTATTTGCGGCTCTTGCGGAATCTGTGGCGCATGCGCAGGTCGGCCATCTTTGATCGATAAGTACGGCAACTGAAGTATGACAAAATTAACTATTAGCTGACTTTAAACCTTTAATTGACTTTTTTTTTTACTTTATTTTAAACATAATTGTATTTGAGGTAACTGACTTGTAAATTCTTGCTTCAAGTCCGAAAATGTACTACAATACAATCATTACAATTCATACACATGCAGTTTTATTTATAGGAAACTGAAGACAGGAATTTGCACACCAACAAACAAGGTCACTTAAGTGAAGCTTAAACAAAGTTTTTCAGTGTGAAAGTGAATCAGCGTGCATAAAACAAAAGAACGGCTTGAAGAAGCCGAGGCATGAGGTCAAAGCAGCAGGCGGTGTCTGGTCTGCTTTTGAAAAAAGGAGGAAAATATCACATGGGCTGAGGGGGTGAGGAAGGGCTGACCCTAACACAGTTGGAGCGCTGAAGGCCGGGAGGGCGTCACAGCGAGGTAAAAAAGCTGGACCGCGTAAGAAAGGCACATTGTCGACACATCGCTTGCATCCTCGACATGCAGACCACCGCTTGTGCTAACAGCTGCTGGTGAGGTCGGCAACGCACCAAGAGGCCACATTTTTTAAAACACCTCAGAGGCTTCAAAGAGGAAGGTGTTTGTCTAGATTATTTCTGCTTGAAGTCAATCCAAAAGAGGAACAATGTGACGACAGCCGAAGAATAGGAAATGGATCGCCACAGAAGTCTCAATCCTGGCTACGTAGTACAATAGGACAAAAGTAGTACAATAGGACACAATAAATTGGCTTCCATAAGAACAGAATGTAAGCCTACATTAGAAAGTCAGCCAGACTAGTACTTCTGCCTTACAGTCATCTGATTCTGGGTTAAAATCTCGATTCCGGATGTGGGGAATTTTCTCCAGCTTCCAAACGCATTCCAAAAAAAGATGCACGTTCGGTTCATTGAAGGCTCTAAATCAAAGGTGTCAAACTTGTCTTCATCATGGGCCACATTGTGGTTATGGTTGCCCTCGGGGAGTTGGTTATGACAGTGAAACCACATACTGTACATAAATCTATAATCGCTGGTGCTGTATAGCCAAAAGTCACGATTTGTTACATACCTTGGTTTTAAGGTGGTTTGGTTCACGCCAGGGAACAAAATGCAAAACAAACTGCTCATCGTTTGAATATAAAAGCCTCTTAAATGTGTGTGTTTATTTTTAAAGTGCAACATGAATAGCTTGGCTGCAAGGTGAGTTCAAATTCTTTTTAAAAATGTCCATGATAACCAGATGCTGAGCTGTACTGTCTTTGTTTACAGACTATGTGTGTGGCTGGAATGTAAGAAAATCACACTCACGCTTTACTCTTACGTGCGCTGTAAAATCTGAGTTAGGTCAGGAGGAGGAGAACATCCATCCATTATCTGTTCAGCCTCTTTCACGAGGGTCGCTGGAGCCTATCCCAACTATCTTTTTGGTTTGACTACAAATAAATATTAAGTAACACAACTGTTTTACCTAAAAATACATAAAACTCTTTCTTCTAAAAGTTTCAATAGGCTGATGTTTTATGGATAGTGCAAAAGATTTTTCCCTGTGATGGGGGACGACTAGTCCAGAGAGAACCCGTTCTCTCACCGAAAATCAGCTGACACAAGCTGCCCACAAGCTGTGGATTTAAGCGATGTTACGTCCCAAGTTTTGGTCCAGCTGCTTAACAGACAATGCATGTGTGTCTCATCAGATTCATTTTCCATATTCCTCTCAACAATCTTCTGAGCTGGATTTTCCGTTATAATTGGGGCTGAGGTCCAAGCTGCTGATTAGCGGAAAGACTGAGGCACTCCGGACAGGCGGGATGATTGCGAGGAGGTCCTCTTGCAGGATTATCGCATATGAGCAACCATTCGCGCTCACACTCACACCTGGGGGTAATTCAGAACGTCCAATCAACCTGACTTGCATGTTTTTGGAATGTAGGAGGAAACCGGAGGAAGCCGGAGAAAACCCACGCAGGCATGGGGAGAACATGCAAACGCCACACAGGTAGTCCGCAGCCAGAATTGATCCCATGATCTCCGCACTGTGAGGCCAACGTGGTAACCAGTCGGCCATTGTGCCACAACAGACAATCATATGAGGAACAGAAAATTGAATTTTTCCAAGATCAAATTGAAATATGATATTAAAGTCAAAGTTTAACAAGGCCACAAAGTCATTGAAAACCATTTTATTTATGTTTTTAAATACATTCTTGTATTACACATTTTATTCCAGAAAAGAAAGCTTTATTATAAAAAATAGGATATACCTTCTATTCTCGGGGAAAAAAAATAACACTTGTAATAATACCGCATGTTATTAAAAAAAAAAAAAAATCATGCAAGGATGTCAGATTATATGATGATATGTCACAATCAAATCTGAGGTTTCAAGCGGCCCAAAGTTATGGTAGGCAGGAGTAACGTGATTGGTAAGTTTGCTTTATTTGAACACTAGTCCACATTTGTAGGCATGAACTTAAAAAAAAAAAAAGCTACAACATAGTATACTGCAAACAATTTGGAAGCCTCTGGGAGACCCCTGTTTGAGAACCACTGCCATAGTGAACATATGAAGATGTGAGATTACTATGACAATCGCTGCAAAATATGGAAACAAAATATTTTCACTGTGTTTAATATATTTGACACAACATTAAAAAATTTCTGCGAATGAAATATCGCCTCATCACATGGCAGCTAAAAAAAAAAAAAACAAAGCCACCACAAGCCCACACATTCACAAGACAAACTGCATTCATTTGGTCCGCTGATGAACACTTCGTAGTTAGTTCCACATCACAACTGCTGCCTGCACGCGAGCAGTAAAGCTATTCATTTATATTTATTTGGTTGGAAAAGTCAGTACATGTGTGCATGTGTGGCCCTGATGTGCTGATGCAGCAGAATGAATTCCACAAATGTAATATAGAAACAGCATCACAGGTAGCTATTCGTCACACTCGGTCGGCCTACAGTCACTCTTCAGACAATGTGAAACAAAAGAGATAATTGGTTTATTACGTCCACTTTTTCCAAGCTAGTACTAAGTGGCTTTTGACTTCTGTGGGAAAAGGGTCAAATGAGGGTATTTATTGGCTACGTCTTGAATGGGAAGTGTTGGAAACGTGACTCCGTTTATGACCTTTTCTCCACACAATACAAGCTTGCTTTGCCAAAGCTGGCTCTAAGAATAGACTCACCTGACTAGCACAGTCATATATCCAGATAATATGTGGATAATGTGAGAATGAGGTCATTTATATTTTAAAAGGCTATATAGTCACACATCATGGCACGGCTATGTTGAAGTCGCAGGCGAATGGAAAAAGGATAACGAAGAGAGCTAACTCGCAGTTACCAAACTTTTCTTTCTAATAAAGGGCTACATAAGTAACAATGAACAAGTGTAATGGTTTCATTTTACCACACATAACCCAGCACGGCAATGCTGAAGATGTAGGCTAGAGAAAAAGGCTAAGAACAAGACTTACTAGCAGTTGGTCTCCTTTGATGTCTGCTAAGCGGCTTGGCAGCGTAACTATAAACACATGTAAAGGTTTCAGTTAAGCATGTCACAACGCAACTAAGCTAAAGGCTAGCAGAAAAGATTATTGAACATTAAATAATAAATGGGAATTATCAAGAGAGTCTTGGTAATAAAATCAAATTAATCGACTAACACTTTAGTACACACATCACAGAGTGGTTATTCTATAAAGATGTAGCCTAGCGGGAAAACTTTAGTGAGCGCTCGTGATTCATGTCTGGTATGTGCTTCATCGGCACACATCACAACTCAGCAATGCTAAAGACCTAAGTTAGCGAAGCAGGCTAACTAGCAATGAGCAGCTTTGTCTGATAAGAGAATTCATAAGGCAAATATAAAAACTTAATGGTTTCATTTTAGCATGCATATCAGAGCACAACAATGTTAAAGATTAATGGCTGGTGGAAAACGGCCAGCAATGCAGGCGAAAAGCAGTTTTTCCTCTAATATGAGGCTTAAAGCTCCTATGAACATGTGGAATTGTATAAATTTAGCAAACAAATCATAGTAGACAATGCTCAAGATGTAGGCTAACTAGCAGTTAGCATTTCAGCACAGAGATGATAAGGAGTCCTCACCATTGCCTTTTCTCATATTACCAAACTGAAGGACTCACGCTCACGAAAAAGACAAGTGAAGCAAGACTATCAGCAGTCTTTCTTCTGAGATAATAGGCGTCATAAGGTAACTATGAACATAAGTCATGGTTCATGGTTCAGGTATTTTGCCTTATAGAACGGTGATGCTAAAGATGCAGGCTCACACAAAAGCCTAACTATAAAAAAACGAAACAAACAGACAATAAAAAATTTTAAAAAAATTTTAAAATGCAGGCTACCACACAACAAAGCGTAGCAATGCTGGCAACAGGTTCATAAAAAATAAAAAATAAAAATAAAAGGCTAGCAAAGGAGGCTAACTAGCATTTATTTCTGATAATGTTGAGCAAAACATGAAATTTAGCTTGAGTCATTAACGTGCCATTTGGAGATAGTATCAATTGTGACAGCAAGCCTCAACAGAGCTGAACAATTAAATGGGATCATACACGTTTCTTCTTTGGTTGAAGGATTCAACTGAGGTGACGCCATGAGGTTTTCATACCTAACGTGTGACAGCAGGATTTGAGCATGTCAGTGGGCACACTGAAAGGATGAGGCAGATATGAGTGCAGTAGAGCAGAATGAGTGACAACGTCAAACAATTCAAGTGAGTATAAATAGATTGATTAAACATGCTATTTTGCCATTACAGTTCTAGCAATGCCCGCTAACTAATTCTCTCTCGACACATAGGCACACAAACACACTAATGCAGTGAGTCCCAGCCACTGAGTAGTGACCCAAAAATATTTCTTGTCTATGAATAATGTATGTTTTGTTCATCTGTCCATGTTGGAAACTTACAGTAATATTTAGAACAATTAAAATCTCTTCCATTAGATTGCAAAAGTAGAAAGAAAGCTGTGTAGCTACCTTTTGCAATTCATACAACAGAATAAGTCATGCGACTATTTCAGCTGTGTTCATTAATCAGGCCTAGGTTTAACACTGGATTGAGAAGATTTATGAAGAAATTAAGATGAGATCATCAATATGTACTTTTCGTGACAATTTTTTGGGGGGGTCTTTGCTGTTAGACAACTTTCTAATGTAAAATATAAAAATGCCCAATAAACGTTGGTAAGACTGCATTAATCAACCTTACAAATATAAGGTTTAGACACACTGGTTTGGCTTCACAAATCATCAACTACTACTACATACACACACACACACACACACACACGCATATATATATATATATATATTTATATATATATAATCACTAATAAAACTGCTTTCTAAGTGCTTTATTTGCAATCAGTCCATCGATAGTGATACGCTCCTGTCCACAGGATTCTCGATATAGCTGCTGAAAATGTCTGAAAATGTCATTTAATGTCAAATATGACATCAGTTGGTGGTAGAAGAAATTTCAATCAAAAAGCTTTAACGGAGAGCTCATTATATCTGCGGCGGGTTGTCAACGGCGACGGCGCAGTACTCCGCATCAGACACGTTGGATGTCTCGATAAGGCGCGCTAGGCCAGTCCGCGTGGAGTACTTGAAGATGAAGGCTTTCATGAGGTCGTAGCGGTAATTCCGGTTGATGAAATTGTAGAGGATGGGGTTGAAGCAGCAGTGCAGCAAAGATAGGCACTGGGTGAGGTGCATGGCCACGTAAAGGAAATTCTCCAGGCCGCAGGTAAGAGGCAGCACACCCAGCTGGGCGAGCGAGTCGGCCAGCAGCACGGAGTGGTACGGCCCCCAGCATCCCAGGAACACCACGATGTAGGCCAGGATCACCCTGCGGCTCACGCGACGCTCCTGCTCCACCGTAGCGGATGATGGCGAGGACGTGCAAGTGAAGGCTCTGGCGAGCAGTGCATAAAAAAATGCGATCACAGGGAAGGGGAGGACAAAGCCCAAGAGAATGAAGCTCAGCTGGACGCCCACCATCCACTCACTTGGATTCTCCTCCGGGTAAACGGGTTTACATAGAATGTTGTCACCGTGCGAGGCCTTCACTGTACGTAAGAAATAAGTGTCTGGCAATGAGGCCACCAGAGCCAGAAGCCAGACTCCAATACAGACCATGCGGCGGATCAATTTCCTGCGTGAGCCTCCCTGGTTCTCCCGGTGGCTTGTCACGCTCAGATAGCGGTCCACGCTCATGCACGCCAGGAAGAAGATGCTCCCAAAGAGGTTGACGGAGAAGAGCAAGTGCGTGAGTTTGCACGCCAACTCGCCAAAAGGCCAGTGGCCATGCTGGGCCAACGAGCTCACCCACACAGGCAGGGTGGCGCACACGCACAGGTCTGCCACGGCCAGGTGGGCAATGTACGTGTGGGTCTCGTGGCGAGGGGTCGAGTCCCGCTGGGCGCGAACATTCACCCACAGGACCAGAGCGTTGGCTGCCAGGCCCACGACAAAGATGAACGTATAAAGGACGCACATGGAATGGAGAAGGGCGTTGCGGTTGAACGCCGTGCGGCACACTGTGGTGTCCACGCTGGATATGTTGGAAAAGCTGTCGGAGAAGTTGAGGTAGCCGAGGGACTCCCACAGGTCCTCCATCTCGCTGGTGCTCAGACTCATCTCAACAACTGCAGGGAGTTCACGCAAACTGCAGACACACAGAGGGATCCTGCAAAAAGAAGACATTACCTCATCAGTCCTTTTCTAACTCTAGAAGTCAATCCAATACCATCAAGGCCAAATAAAACAATTTGGACGCCTTCTAAAAGACAGTACGGAAGGCCCTTGGTTTACAAGGGACGTATTCTGTAACATTTTGTCATGTCATCTCACCCCTCAAATATTTTTTTCACTCGTCAAGTAGTTTGGATCTGCGAGCAAACACAATTAATGACGATTAATGACATATATAAACACATCTACTCAAACTCGACTACCAGCAATAAATCAAAACAGCTTTTCATCAAAATAGGTGCACAGACTATCAAGTAGTGAATGTGGAAACAAAAAAAAACAGGCACAGTCGATTGCTCACACCAATTCATGTGAAAAGTGAGCTAGTAACCGTGTGCACCCGGGACTGCGAGCTTCTGCATGATATTGGGCTGACTTTGAGCCAGTCACAAGAAGGAGTCATGCAATTTCAACTATGAAAAAAATCTATTAACTTTGCATTTCCTTGTCTCTGGGTCAACTGATACTGACCTCTTCCACGGCAGTTTTCCAGGTTTGCAGTCTCAAGTTTGTAACACAATGTTAAATAAGATGGGCACACGGGATGAGATAAATCAAACAAATCGTTACTTTTATGCAGTTGCTGGCTTCCACAAAATTATTGGAGCGGAGGCACGCGACCTTGCAATGCGATACAATGCTTTTCCACCAACAGATGAATGAGCAAAGAGAATTCTGTTTTTTCATCTCACTCTCGGGCTCCTGAATGGAGGTTTTAGTTTCATCAGGCAGCATGAGCTCATAAAATAGTCACTTGTGGTCTGCCACCTGACTCTGAAGAATCTTAATGTTGTTAACTTGTTCAAACATGGTCTTCGGGCTTTAATAGAGCCTGCCTGTCATAGTGTCGGCCGTCAATTATGATTGATGCGCGGTCGAGGTGAGCGAGGGTGTGCGGTTAAAAACAAGTGTTTACATTAGCTCCTCCAGCGCAGTGCAGATTAGCCATAAGGAAGCAGCAAGGAGAAACCCAAACAGTGTATTTCCGGAGCGTTCCTGGCATTCCAAAATAAAGTACAGGTCACTTTGGGGGGGGGAAACCTGATGCCACTTTAAAGAATGTTTTCCCATAACGTGCCTGAAGAAGTAAAGGAGAAATCCTGTTTCTTTTTATTCTTCTAGCAAGGTCACAGAGGAGCTGTCGCCAAGCTGATGATCAAAGTAAAGGCAGCTCATAACCTTGAACACGTCATTTTTACAACATCTGAAGCTAATAACAAGAAGTTAAAGCACAACATTTCAAATAGTTGCAGAAACGCGGAGATGGAAGTGACAAGCATGATGAGGAGGCCACACATACACTTTTTAAATCATTTTGGGCTTTAAAACTTCTAGTACACTGTAGATTTTTTCTAACCTTGTTCAGTATTTACATAAAAGAAATAAAATGTTTCATGCTTAACGGTGTCACGGTGGACGATTGGCTAGTATGATAGCTTCACAGTGCAGAGGTTCGGGGTTCAAGTCCGGCTCCGGCCTTCCTGAGTGGAGTTTGCATGTTCTCCCCGTGCCTGCGTGGGTTTCCTCAGGCTACTCCAGTTTCCTCCCACATTCCCCCAAAAAAATAAAATAAATGCATGGCAAGTTGAATGGACATTTTAAATTGTGTGCCCCGCGATTGGCGGGCAACCAGTCCAGGGTGTACCCCGCCTACTGCCCGAAGACAGCTGGGTTAGGCTCCAGCACGTCCGTGAACCTCGTGAGGAGAAGCAGCTTCGATAATGCATGGATAGGTGGGGTTCATGCTTGCGGTTGGTGGTCGTAAACTGAATCCCTCTGAAAACGCATTAAGCTACCTAAAGCACCTGGAAGTCTTCCAAGGTTGATGCTTCGAAGCAAACATGGTGAAGCAGCATTTAGCTGTGATGCTGCACACAGATGGAATAAGATGACAACAGAAGTGAAAACTACATTTTTTTCCTCATACTAATGATTATGGTTGCCACTATTATTATTATTGTCACCATTATTCCCTAGATTAATTGACTAATCGGATAAAATTTTATTTAGGATTTAAGTTCACTACAAATCCCGATTTAACAGTTTCTTAACTAATTATTGTTGTTGATTTGGATTGGTTTGGTTTAGTGTTTTAAAAAAAAAAAGACGGCAACTAAGCAATATCACACAAGAAGGACTGATATTGTATTTGCCAACCTTTTTCAAATTGATTAATTAACTGGTTTGCTCATTGTTCTCCATGTAAAAGCAGTTTTTTGAACATGTCTTACTGTATTTTGATTGAACACAAGAGAATCAGTCTGCTTTCATAACGGACTACTGAAATCTGAGAGCAGTTACTGTTGAGAGGTTGAAATCACAGAAATTGGCCAATTTAAATTAAACAATGGCTCTAAATGATTACTCAATAATTAGAATAGCCGTGGATTCATTTGATTGATTTCTACATGCAAAACCTTAAATGCAGCAAAATTTAAGGAATTTTTTTTTGGAATGGACATTAATGAGAGAGTGTGGCATGCTAATCATTCGGCACCATCCTTTAGAATGAGGCAAGCCTATAGTGACATATTTGGGCCACATTGCTGCACTGGCTTCACAGTGTGCTGCGACGTCTTTCTCGGCTCCTCCAACGAGCCGCCCGCCGTGATGTGAGAGGTCAGCTGCGGAACGGGTGGGAGTTGTGTCGAGGGGGAGACGGATCAAAACCAGAGCCTTGGCTGCCTTCACCCCGCTTAATGCCCCGCAGTGACCTGTACACCCGCGGAGGGGAACTGTGTGCCGAGATCAGCGGGAGGCTTGACACCACGCAAAATGCTTTCCCTCCACGTTGTAAACGGAGGGTCGATGACCACCGGGGTGACAGGTTGAAATGTGACTGCCTTAAGACATCTCTGCACCCACACTTCTTTTTCTTCACTAAATAAAAACATTCCACAGCTCCTGGAGACATTTTAGGATCACATCACACACAATCATAATGACTTTTTCACCCTTTTGTTGCAACTTAACATGCATTCTCCACTCAGTTTCAGCAAGCGTGTGTCATTCGAAGCACCTCTTTGCAAATCAGACAGCTGCAAAGACTTTGCATTTTTGTTCTTTTAAATGATTAGCTACTCCATGTTAAAATGTCTCTAGTCACATTTGCCCTAAATCCATCAGTAGTTAAGTACGAAAATAAAACTGGCAGTGGCTGGCAGGGTACTATAACATCAAGGATAATATTACAAATCACTAACTAGAACTGCTGTCAGCGTAAAGTGTTTACTACTGTTATTATAGCGGATTTGGGACTTATTAGGCTTGTAAATCATATATGAATTCCCATTTCCAAGAAACAAAAACATCATTATTAACTCAATGCTTTTACTGTGATACACTGTTACTGTTCCAGGCAGCTTTGGCTTTTTAATTTGACTGGACGGCAGATAGGGCCATTCTTTGCAACAGGGGGATTTTCGACGCGGAGATAATCTCACACAATGGCCACCAATACTCTCATATTATATGGAAAACACCTGAGCCAGGTAGCACGGCAGGCTTCAAGCTAATTAGCCCCTTAACACCCACAGCCATCAGATGAAACACACACACAAACACACCCTGCAGAATTTTTAGTTCAGCACCTTTACGGCTTCTTTCTTTAGTTTTGTTCTTTCGTCGTGAAAAATGGCATTTGTGTATAAAATTTAACAAAAATAAGAGAGATTAGGTGTAAACGGCATAGACGTGTGCTTGGAAGCTTGAAATCACACTGCAACATTTTTTAATCAACAAATATAACAACACATATCTGTTTAATTAACCAAAACGTGGGAATGGGTCTAAGGGCTTGGGGACGTTTTAAAAGCTTTTTGTTTTACTAATTTTTGTTAAATTTCTAATAAATTATGTTTAGGGTTATTAAATTGTGTTTTCTTTCCCATGTTTATTTTTGTTCTTAATAAAAATGCCCATTTCATCTACATTATAGCGCAAAAAGAAAAAGGAATACATCTAAAAGGCCTGGAGATTTGTGCTTGGAGGCTTCATAACAGCGTGGTTTTTATATTGACAAGAGGTTAATTGATGATAAATTATTTTTTACAATTACTCCTATTTTAACTGATTTACAGAATAAAATTCATTTCTAAATGTTAAAAAGGATAGAAAAGCACATTTTGTACTTGCCAGAATGTTTGATTCTTACTTTTGCATAATAAACATGGACCCAATAGTGTTGTTCAATGCCTCTCTCTCTCTCTCTCTCTCTCTCTCTCTCTCTCTCTCTCTCTCTCTCTCTCTCTCTCTCGCTCTCTCTTTCAATGTGAGTGTAGCTCGCTTTCTCTCTCCCTGACTCAGTCGCTGTGAGCATCCAGTTACAAATTAGCCCAAAACAACGCTTTTGTCTCCCAATACACAGACAGTAAAACGTCAGCGAAGGGGTTTCATGTGCTAATGTAATTCCACAACGAGATTGATGCAGGTGCAACATGTTTTTGTGTTGTTTTGTCACAAGTTTCTGCTGTCACTAGTTACTTTAAACAGTCGCTGGTGTCGTTATGGTTAAATCCGAGCCGGCTTGTCTCAGACTAAAAACAACACAATACAAATGGGACTATTGTTGATTTGTATCAGCGAGCTGGAGACAAAGTACTCTTATCAGACAATTTACTATGCAAAAGATGCTGGGGGGAAGAAAGAAAATGGCGGTAATTCAATGTCGAAACCACGCAAACACGGCCAGTTTTATATCTCATTATTCGTTAGTTGTTGGAAAATGTAAAAAGATTTGCAGAAATTGGACATAATCACAAAGAAATTTAGAACGGCGTAAAAGGTCTCAACTCTCACTTCTCCCGCAGCACGTGAACTCATCATTGCAGCTTACCTCTTTTTATTTTTGGCAAGTCTTTCGCTGATTCTTTGCTCGCTTCTCCGCTTTTTCTCTCAGCTTAGCATCAAGTCTACCAAAGTGCACTTCGAGGTAGGTCTCTCCTCCGAGTCCGCCTCGCGCGAGAATGACTCCACGACTCGTCGTGCACTTGCTGATACTGACAGCGAGAGCAACGCCTCCAAGGCTGGACGTATTGGAGGCAGAGGAAGCAAAAAACGTCGTCACGGCCTAGTTTCGGCCAGGAGAGGGCCGAGGAACGTGCTTGTCCTGCTTTGTAAGAAGAAAACTACGAATAGAAGCAGTCACATTCTCATTGATATAGGCAGGTGTGAATAATTTCAGGAGATCTGTACTTAAAAACAATGTTTCGGGAGTAGGGGTGGCCAAAGAACTCACATTCTGTACTTGAGTAGAAGTATTGATGCTCCTGTAAAAACGGTAAAAGTCTGGTAAAAGATGAGGTTTACCCTGGACTGATCGCCAGCTTATTGCACATGTAGACAAACTATCACATGGATATGCATTCACACCCAAGGACAATTCAGTCTTCAATGAACCGAACATAAGTGTAGGCGAAAAACAGAGTGCCCAGACTAGGCATACATATGGAAAACATTGCAAAAGGAACCCAGATTTGAACCCATAACCTGAAACCAGTGAGGCAGATATGCCAACCATTTCGTCAGCGTGCCACCTCAACAGTAAACAACCTTTTGAAACAATTTTCTGGATTTGTTTCTCAATACGTTAAAGATGCTTTAGATGTGCTTCATTTCACCTTCTCAGTTTTATTTTTGTCACCTCCGTTTGCTGGATTTTTGGGCCACGGCCCTTTTCCACTATTTTAGGTACAGAGGTTATAAGTCAAAATTGTAAGTACTGCTAGTATTGCAGTACTAATACTAGTATATTTGACTAGTAACCTTGACTCGTTTCTACAACTAAAGCGTATAATCTGCCTACACCCCTCAAAAATACTTGCTGAGTTGTTATGCTACTTACCCAAAAAATACGTATGTACAGTATCAGAATAATTCGCATTTTGTTTCCACTACGGCTCATATGCCCCTTGAAATACGTCATGTAAAAAAAAAAAATGAATTTTTCTATTGTGTTACACAGTTATTGTACTGCAGTAAATCAAATATGTGACAAATACAAACTTATTTTCTAACTTTCTTACTTGACAACGGTTTATGAGACATTTCTCAAACAATGTGCGTTGAAATTGCCCAATTTGTTCATCACGGCAATGAATATGAGATTAGAAATGAAACAGCATTTTTAAGAATAATATCAAAATGACTTTTACTGTGTAAGACCTTAAGTGAAATGTAACGTTCCAAGTCCTAAACTATTTATTTATTTATTTATTTTACACAGTGCTGCACACGCATACCAGAAATTCTGTCCTACTTGATCCATACATGCTATGTAATTATAACAAAAACATGCTGCCAAAGTATTTAAGCACGATCCGCTCTCTGACATTTTGGGTTGAGGGGCCTCATCCCGCGAGTGCCTCGCCCTGCCGTTACTTCAGAATGAAACCAGACTCAGTCATCTCAAATCCACGGTTGATCGGCCTCCACCCAAAACCAACCAACGGCTTAAACTCAACAGAGCGAGCAACTGAAGCGCCCTCTGAATAACGAACCAGTTCAGGTCAAAGTCATGTGCAAGTTTTGGTTTTAATCAAGGGTTTGTTATTTTGAGTAAAGCAAATTAATACGGCCAAAGGGGGGCGTTTAAATGTTACCCTATGATCTTTCACGGGTGTGTGTGGGTGGAGTGGATTGCATTTCCAGCTACACAAGTGGCGTTATTCCATACGGCTGTCACGTGCATGCCAATGCAACAGGTGGCACTCTAACGCAGACCCTGCAAGCCAACGTTATACCTTCAAATGTTAACAGATGTATATTTGACAGCGTTATGTTGAATGTGGATTCAAAGCAATACAACTCTCAACCTTGTGAATAAACTACAAAAACTCTTCATCACTTTAATATTGTCACTGGATAGAGAAATTATAATTATAAATAATAATTAAAATAGAAATAATGTAATTTATAGCCACCCCATTTTGTCAACAGAAAATGACAGCTGCTCAGGGCTCAGGTAACGGCCAATCACAGATCACCTGTTTTCTGAAGCAGAGCCATGATGGGTCATCACCTGAACAACTGCTATGTCATTTTTGGTCAATGGCATGCGGCAAAATGGCTGCCCCACCCCCACCCAAAAGAAAAAATAAATAAATGGCCACCCCCTGAGATGTCGTATCAAAAAAATACTTTTAATGAATTGCAAATCCTCATGCAATTGAATTTAATTCCTAATCACATTTTTTTCAGTTGTATCCAAATTTGGTCTGAAATGGAATGGACTTAGTTTACCAATGAATACTTGGTCCTAAAAACATGCATCCATTTTCTATAGCGCTCGTCTTCATTACGGCGGCGGTTGAGCTGGAGCCAATCCCAGCTTGTCTGCTCTGTGACTGTCGTGGCAAATTCTTTGACAATTTAATCATCTTGAATCCACGGCAATCATTTACCCATTAAGTTACCCCGCATTTCCTCACGATCATCTTGGTTCCTCCACGGTGGCCTTGAAATGGACTGAATGGCTTGCACATTTGAATTTCAGATCCAAAGTCTTGGGTTCGAACCGCAGAGACAGATATTGTTTGACTATGTGTGTCCTGCAATTGTGGATGACCAGCCTAAGGTGGACCTCGCCTCTTGCCCAAAGTCAGCTGGGATAGGCTCCAGCCCACATGCGATTCAATTTAGGAAAACCCTACAATTGAGTGGCTGGAAGAAGCACAGAGAAAGTTGTTTTTTCCACCTAAAAATGCTAACTCAATGGCGTTTCCCAAAACGTTAGTTGCAACGTAGCTTGAGCCTAAACTAAACTTCAAACTTCTTCGTATTTGCACATATGATGATGTCATCATTTTTGGGTGTCTTGCTTGCCACTTAAAGCGCTGCAATCGACCCCAAGTTCCATACAATATTCGATAAGCATGACGAATACTATTTGCCTTGTCTTGTTGCAATGAGGGACTCACGGGTGTATATTTTCATATGTTTGGAGTGTTATCTTTGCCAGGTGTGCGCCTTCCAACTTGTTTGCCCTAAGAAAGAAGTTATCACAGAATGGTACAGGTCACTCCGCTTGAGTTCATCACAGCTGAATGCAGCGATGAAATACAGCCAGCAGCCTGCCTGCCTGCTCTGTGACCTCATTAAAGAGCAGTGGAGTGAATTCAGTTTCAATGAGGCTTTTAAGGAGAGCTCCCGCTCTGCACGCATAGCCATTGTCCTCCGTATCAGGAGCATCGGGGGGATTTATAGGCCTCTCGCAGAAACATCCGCATCCCCGCACGCCGCTGCCAACCTCTGTTCTTGCTCTCCCCATTCACAAACGAGGCGCACTGGGAAAGCAGGTGTGAGTGTGCGGTGTGAAGCCTGAGAATTTGCATTCCGGGTCTTTGTCAAGGCAGAGAACACAGCGGAAGACGCGTGAAGCAGCACGTGAAATGAATTCAAATGAAAGGATGCGATGACTAAACATAAATCCACTACGATGGAATATTAGCACCATTCGAATTAAAAAAAAAAAATACTACAAGATTAAAATCATGCTCTAACAAGAATAAAATAGTATGAGTGTTTCTTGAAAGTCACGACAAACGTACCTTTATATAATTTAGTTTCAGGT
Source organism: Idiotropiscis lumnitzeri (assembly GCF_059441095.1). Lineage (NCBI taxonomy): Eukaryota > Metazoa > Chordata > Actinopteri > Syngnathiformes > Syngnathidae > Idiotropiscis > Idiotropiscis lumnitzeri. The sequence continues at coordinate 10,501,774 of NC_142404.1, read as the reverse complement.
TTCATTCAGACAACTGTGATGTGATTATCAGTCGGCAGCAAGTGGCAAAATGACCGCCCCCTTAGATTGATACAAATAGGTGGATTTAGCTGTTTAATTCATATTCTGCAAATGCAGTATTAATCAGAATACCGTGTTTTGACTAAGGGACCCCCACAGGACATATTGTAATTTTTATTTTTTTTTACCTGACTTCCCCTTTAACGTGTGACCTATTTATAAAATGGATCTCTATGGAATGCACATCTCACGAAAACTCCGATCTGTAAATTTGCTCTTTCGTCGTTGCACAATAATTCTCATATTACACATGGTGGGTGTGTCAGTCTTTTTTGTTTTTTAAGCATCCAGAGGTTTTTTGTACAATAAAATGTTTGCATGTATGTAAATGCATTAAAAAAAACTTTTATTATGAGCAGTTTTTTAAACGCAGCATTTAACCAAGTCACAGGAATCTCCCTCTTGACTTGAGATGTAATGAGACCCATGTCGTTGGGGTCGTCTTGGGTCAAACGTCACATCAGTACGTGTTACCTTGTCAGCGATCTGGAAGTGGCAGTTTTCAACAAATGCCTTTCAAGCAATGAAGGATGATCTCATATGCCTGATAACAAACCAGGAAGCCAAGTGATTTTGAAGGCACAACTCATTAGGCATTCCTTGTCAATTCCTTCAACGTTCAGCCTCAAGTGTCCAATCTTGATGAAGTTTTCTTTTTTTGTGGTTGAACGGAGCTACAATCTGATTGATGGAGTTATTAAAAACAAAACAAGCAGTGACACGCCAACAATTTTGCCTCGTTTCTCAATTAGTGGCGACTCAACTGCAGAGCATACTAGGTGTTTAATGGAGAGCTTGTGTTAGGGTTGAGGGAGACAACTTGCCACTACCTGCATGTGCTTGTCCTTTCATTCTTCTTTCCGACGGTTCACACAGAGCACAGCTGATTGTTCTCAGCTTGTTTCCTCGCCATTCCATACACTCGATGTACCTGCCTCAACAGTACTCGCAAAGCGGATTAGCGCAAACTTCATTTTAACAAGATTTAAATCACATATTTTTTTCTAAATTCATTATAAAGGTCTAAAGATAATTGATGAAAATGTGCTAAACTGACAATGACAATTGTAATGTTGATTTTTTTTTTTTTTTACCATTTCAGTTTTGCAGATTTTTGGGGGTGTGGTTAAAACGACATCTAGTGGGTGTCTGGAATGAGTCACTACTCCCCCCCTACAGAATACGCCTCCTACTTGATTGACAGTTTACAGTTGAGCATATTCACACGCACGGTGTTTGAGAGCAGAGGCAAAGGCTTTTTTTTTTTTTTCATAATTTTGAGCCCCATTTTATATACAGTAGGGTTGTTAACAACACATTTTCAAATTTCAAAAACAGATTTCTTTTTGCTTATTTTTTAATAAAAAGTCCCTGACACCAAATACCAAATTAAATAAATCCAATCAAAATACTCAAAGGCTAACATAAATTTCCACGAGTCATACTCCAGGCATGAATTTGAGTGGAGGCCACTATTTTGAGCTCTGTTACTCCTAATAAGTACTTGTAAATGTCTTTGCCAGCAGTACTACCACGGGTATATTTATGAAAACAGCAGAAGGAAATCCCATTGCTTGTCTGCCAGTCTTGGCAGAGGAGTCTCGCTTCCGTTTACTCCTGATAAGATTTCAAGTGTTTGCGTCGCCTTTTCTTGTAGATTTAGTCCACGGTGTTAAGCGCGCAAAACCCTTGAGACTACGTTCTTCAATTCAAACACAATTGGGTTTGCTATTCTTATGTGTTGCTGCTCAAAATAAAACATGCTGACCTTTTGGCCCATTATTACAAAGCCTTTTTTTTTCTGGAGTCATAATTCCTTTCAGTCAACAGTATTTAAGTTCATTACACACTTTCATAAACACGATTCTGAGATAAAGAGTAGGAAAAGGGTGGGCGACAGTGAGCGGAGGGGTCTGTGGCGACGTCATAAAAAGAGGAGTGTGTGGGAGTGCCAGTTGATGGGGGGTCGGGGGAAAAAAAAAGATTGAGTGACTTATTGCTAATGACTTCTCTTTCTATTATAGTCTAGCCCCCACGACAATCGAGGGTGGGGGAGGGGGGGGTGAATTGTGTCTGACAGACTCTAGCTAGTTTTGTGCAAATCTCTATTCAAACACATCAACAACCTACCTCCTCTACATTTGACTTCCTTCTCTTTTTTACCCATCCTTAGATTTATTTACAAAAGGGGTTGTCCTCAGAAGGGTCATGGGTTCGCTGGAGACTATTCCAGCTGACTTTGCTTTACACTTTGGACGGTCGGCAGTTAATCGCAGGGTAGGTATACACAAAACTTCAACCAGGACAGAAACGTGTGGGTACATTTCCGACATCGCAATGTGTTAACCTTCCTAGTAATGATCATCATTGCCCTGGTACGCTTCTGTGGTGGCACTTCATCAACATGCTTTTTAAAATTCACAAATGTCTTACGAGTGTAAATTGTGAACTCTCCATGAACTGGGCGCGTGCATGAAGTGAGTCTCTTCTCATCGGGACAGAGATGACTTTCCGTGTTACTTTCTGTCCATCTTTTATTATTTTTCTCACTATTGTGCTGAGCAGTCAGCAGAAGCATCCTGGCCATCGTGAATTTCTGGAAAATGTGTTGATTTTCCCGAACGGCCAGCCGGGGCGATGTGACCACCACTCACCCCACAATTAACTTTCATAGTGTGACGTCCGCCGCACAAACACCTTGACGTCATACGTCATGACTGTTCTACCCTTCATGTTTTGTATGAAATTTGATTCACATTTTCCAGAAAATTTGGCTTTTACAGCATTTAATTTCCATTGTGAATTTTAATTACAATAGTAGTTAAATAGTTAACGATCAAAATAGCTTGACATAAATTCCTCGCTCTACTAATTAACCTTTTGATTTTACACCTTTAGGAAAATCCATCTGCCTGGACTTTGTGTTGCCGTTGTCATGCAAGTTCTATTCATCACTCGTGACGCCCTGCATGCTATAAACATGGCGACCTTTTGTCTTCCTTGAGGATTTGTTCATGCAGGTGCATGCTCAGCAGCGAGGCGGCGTCCCGCTTGAGAAATGAAGCTGTCAAGACCTTCCTGACATTGACAGAGCATCTCTCCATCTCACTAATGTGTGTGTGAAACACTTGGCTGTCAAAACATGCTAGAAAAAAAAATGAGAGAACTTGAGCTATTATCTCTAGGACATTTCTCAGAACATGCGTTATGTAAAAAGTAAACCACTGAAAGACAAGAACTATAATCAAGTGTGTTGACGATATTACCATAAAGAAAAGTTCTTTACCATTCTGTTGGGGGAGGGCTTTTTACAGAATGGTCACGGAGGAGGAGGGTAACATCAAACAAGAAAGAAGCCATAAATTGTGAGGGGTCATGTCTCTTTAGGAACACGCTGCTAAACTACCAAGTTTTTTTTTTTTTTTTGTTTTTTTGCATGGTGGAGTTTTGAGTGCTCCCGAGATTTATCGTAAAAAAACTTCCTGCTGCTGTGCTGAAAACCCATTAGTGTCAACATGGCAATGCCTCGCTAATGAGCTGGAACAAACAATAACATGTAATAGTGCAAAGAGGAACCAAGGAGTTGGTAATTGGATCCCACCGAGGGATACATTGGATTCCTGTCATACAGCACCGCAGCGATGTTCTTTTTTAGATCTGCTCATTGATATAGACTTCTTGATCCTAAAATATCAATACTGCGATACCAGCCTTTCTGATAATGGAGTGCTCGGAAGAAATATATATCCAGATGTGATCACTGGAAGCCAGGTTGGAAATTAATGAAGCATAATCTTCAATCACTAAAACTAAATTTTCTGATTAAGAATGAAATTAAATTACAATTTGACATAAAGATCAAGAAATAATGTGATGTACTTTTTCACAGTTTTATATACATATATATATATATATTTTTTTTTTTTTTAATTTATTTATTTTTTTAATTACTAATTAAACAGCAAGCATCAAACTAAAGATTCCCAAAGTAAAAACTACCAAACAAACAATGCAACCCTAAAATGCAATTCAATTTCAATCCTCTTTTTTTTTTCCAATTTTTACACCTGATTGTTTATTAAACAACTCCACTTGGAGACAATCATAAAGAACAGGAAGATGCCCAAAGTGGTCGTCTACCACTCTGAATTGGTACTTAATCGTCAGTGGCTGTGGGAGTGACAACTCTAGACATAAACGTGAATTATTTTTCTCTTGTACTTATGCAGACGCTCGCTTCTTTCCTTTTCTTTTTCTGTGACCTCAATGAATCTGTCAGTGCCTTCCTGCTACGCCGATGACCATGACCATCTGTGGCTCACTCCATTGACGATGTCTGTCATCTGTAAGGGCAGCAGTAACTCATCGAAGAAGTGAAGTTCTGTTTTCCCTCAACCGTACCCTTTGCATGCATTTCTTCACGTACACACACATATCATGTCATAGAGGGATTACGCCCCCCACACACACTCCTCCCAAAAAGAAAAAAGGTGATATCCAAGGATTTGTCTTGCTCCGGGTGATGGTGAAAGCATCCAATATGGATTTGCGAATGACAGCATCTGTCCGCAGGCTGCAGGACGGACGAGTCGTTCATCTCGTTTGGTAGCCCGGAGGTGCTGCGAGGCCAAATTAGTAATCCTATCCTCACATACCACATGAGTGCTCGCTGACATAAAGTTCACAGGTAAGGTTGCTAACTTTCACCCCTATTGTCTTGTCATGTATGGGGGGGGGGGGAGACAAGACGAGCGGTCCATCACTCAAATTGGAATGCACTTATGTTTTGGAGCATTTTTGGAGATGTTGCCTTTCTCACCTTTGTCAGTTTTATTTCTGCCCGACACTAAACGGCATTGCACAATCTCAAGGTCAAAGTGAAAAAGCCACTCGGGAGAGCACAGACCTCCACCAAGGCCAAACATTGTGAATTTGGCTGAAAACCAAAAAGCACGTCTTTATAGCTCACGCATAATGCCTCGATTCACAACAGACGTAAGAGGCTTTCCCACGCCTTCACAAAGCATCTTTCATCAATTTTGCATAATTGTCCTGGAAAGCAAACAAACAGAAATTGCATGACGTTCTATGTTTGTGTTCAGATGTACGTTGGTCTGTCATATGTGACACTGAACAAAAATTCCAGAAAAAAAATTAGATCTTTTGGAAAGCTAAAAAAATAACAGAATTGATGTGAACAGAGATGCAGACAGGCACACACACAAAAAAACAATTAGGCAAAATGTATTATCTTTGCTTGCACTTTGGCACAATAATAACAAAAAAAACATAACATCCATGAAGGAGGTAATGAGGCCATTTGAAAGTCAAGCGAGGAATGCGAGATGGTAGAAATCAGGGACGAGTTTTTATTTTAAATGTAACACTGTGAAGAATTTCTTATCAAAGGTTATTACATCATTCGTCTACTTACTAATGTGGAGCCATTTTAAAGGGATTCTAATTAAAGATTGCTCTGATGTCCACCTCCCTTTTATTTAATTCTGCTATTAGTGTATGATATAACAATGACTCCTAGTGCTCTACCCGTTAAAATGCAAAGTTTTCTCACTTTTTTTTAATGTGGTAATGACCTCACTCTTGTCTACAAACCAAACATATCTTTCCTAAAACTGTTCTACGTGACCCTCAGAAAAAAGAAAACCTCCCCACTGAAGGGAAATAATGACCGTGTAATGGCCACGGGACGCCATTGATCACTGCAAACCATTAAGTTAGACAGAAGTGCTGAGGGTTGCCATATTTATCGATAAGGACGTTTAGTATCTGCTGGTCAGGACGTCATCTGCTCCTGTCAGAGATGGTGTTCCCCAGGGGGTCATAGTAGGGGGCAATTGTTCCCAGAAATGCTGCTCCAAGGGGAATCAATGTTAGGCCTGAGGTTTCTTTGTCAATATCTGACTCATGTTCAGGAAATTTGCGTCTAATTTTTGTTTGGACATGGACAAGACAAAATGTGAATGACTCTCCTTCACAAGGTCAGAACTTCACAAGAGACTCAAGGTGAAAATGTATTGATACTTTTTCCTTCAAACTGTTTAGTCGCGTCACGTCCTCCTCCAACTTTAATATGCTCTCAAAAGGCATTAAGCTACTTCGGCATGTAATCCCCTTCTGGACTTTTAAACACACCGTATGCAAGCCTGTTAGTCCACATTTCCTCATTAATTCTCTCAATGTGTGTCTTCTGTATAACTGTTTCAAGTGTGTTGAAAGCTGTATAAGCAAAATGTGCAAACAAACTAAAACAAAATCAGCCAATTTGCCATACCCTCATTGGATCACTTTTAAAGCCGCATCAAGGCTTCACAAGTCATTTCAATGTAAACAAAACGGCATTCCATGAGCAAACGAGAAAATGTCGTGCTTCCCAAGAGATGAGCTTCCACGGAAAACCAAACACTCCAAGCTTTATTGGACGTAAACACAAGTCGCAAGGCACTCAAACAACTTCATTGAATACATATGGTGATGGAATCACTTGAGAAGGAATCTAAACTTTGAAGTACAGTAAGCCTCCTTTCAGACTAGCCTGAAGCTGAAAATTAAGATGAAGAATAAAAAGGAAAAGCAGGTGGTTCCTATTGGCGGTCTCGCAGCGTACAGCTTTTCAGCAGTCAGGATGTGACGACCCGGGAAGCATCTGGAATTTGGGCCTGTGTGCGCCTCAAGCTTCGAGAGTGCGGCGCTTGCTCTTAAACGTGGTTTCCACTAAGTCAATCAATCAAACTTTATTTATATAGCTCACACGCGCATTCACTGGTTTTGAGAACCGGTACATTGAATAGCAAGACAACCTGTCAGGAAATACCAACATCAGTGAATAAGTACTAGAAACGGGGTAAGGACAGAGAATATCAGGAATGAAATCTGGTTTAAAAAAAAGAAAAGTATACATCCAAATATTGATAGTAATTATGACTTCACTATGCGTTACATGGTTAGCAATAGACAGTAATGTGTTTCGACTTCAGTTTCATCGACATGCGTTCCATCTATCTTCAGAAAATGAGACGTGAAAAATCGGTTTACCGTTAAGGGTGACGATCTATGTTTCCAAAATAAGGGATTTCTTTTTTCTTTTTAGAAAAATGTGCTAAGTGGACAAAAAGAAGAACGGTCTGTCTGTCCATTCCAGACGGACGCCATTTTTGGGACGGAAGACAAGATGTTTTTATAAAACAACCGGAAGAGGGTTTTCTTCCATCCCTTTAATTGTCCCTTACCAGGACAGGTAGTGCCTGTATAGATTTCAAATATTTGCACTTGGCACAGAATGAAATCTTGTGACGCTGTTGCGTGTTCTGCCCCTTTAACTGAGAGTTCAAACTAATAGCGCCCAAGAGTGAGCGAGAGCGACTGGTGATCAGAGTACAGACCGGCAAAATAAAGTAAAGTGCCCATTTGTGGTCAGAATGTTGCTGCTTTTGACTAAGCCTTCAGAATCAAATGCATCCCACCAATCATATTCTAGAGCACTTGTCTTCATTAGGCTTGCGGGTGAGATAGAGTCTTCACTGGAGGCCAGTTTGACGACCAACCGTTCACAAATTATTGAGGCCATACAAGTATTGGGACAAGATACAAATGCCACACATGAAGAACATGAGCCAAGATTCCAAAAGGTGCTGACCAGTATTCTCACCGAGCTGTCCAGAAATATGCCCGAGTGATGTGACAACTCGTGTCTCCAGAGGAAAAGAGCTGATAGGTGTGACACATACACTATGCCTGACAATTACTGATGGGGCTCAAAAGATTGATTTGGCTTAAAGAGTGGTAGTGATGGTCTTATGTTGCTAAATCCCGATTTATGTAGGCCACGTTCCATGCTGGATGTGTGTGGATTGCCAAATTGCTTGCTACTGCATTTTTGAAAACCACACTTTCATCTATAAGGAAAGAGCTGACATTTAAGGTATTAAATGGTGACACACAGACATACATATGGGAGATACACCACAACAGCAAAAAAAAAAAAGACTCATGAGTAAGCAGATGCATTGTGCAATCTGCTTCTCATTATGGAGATACCGAAAGGATGTTCAGAGGAGTTAAAAGGCTGCCAGTTCACTTTATCTTCTTAGACTCCCCAATCCACCATCCTAAACCGTCTCTCTCCGGACCTCCCAGCCACGCACTCCTTTTTCCTGCCTGTAAATGTAATCGCTCACGTCAGGCAGCAACTAGCAGGCACCCCATACATCAGGTCTTAAGTGGAAGTCTAGGTAGGCATGATTTCCATCCATCAAAACCAAAGTAGCAGGCCTTCCGTAGAGGTTTTTCCAGAGTCGGCTTTGCCTGGATCCTATCAGAGGCGGTCGACCTGAGTCAAGTGCCTGTCAGGGAAGGGAAACTGAGGGGCGGGCATTGACTTGCTGGGGATGGAAGAGGGTGGGGAGGGCTGTTGAAAAATGCCTCCAGTGAACATTCACAACACTAATGAGCAAAAAAGTGTGTGAAAAGTCTGCTTGCGGAAGAGGTTTCCTGTGTATTTTCACACTGAAGACGCACACAAAAGAAGGATGGAGACGAGGATGAAAAGCCCTGAAAGACACATCCTGCGTCAGTTGCTCGGGAAAAAAAAGGAAGGAGGTTGTGATTGTTATTATTTTTCTTTTCTTTCACACAGTTTGGACGTTGTAGCGAGAGTTAAAGAGCTCCGGCACGGCTCTATTTGTAGACTTGTTCCTCCACAGCTGCCGATATCTTTTTACCATTATTCCGACCAGCTGTTACGTTTGCCATCACATCCTGACAGTTTTCTCAAGCAACGGTGCGTCAACACTGGGTTTTGGTGATAATAAAGCCATTAAATGGGAGTGATATCCTTTCCCACCGAAGACAGGTTACAATGATGTGAAAACAAAACAAATGGTATTGGGAAAAGACTGCCCGTCATCAGTGAGGAAACACTAGAGAATATCATGAAGACGACATCAAAATACCAAAACATCTGTCTTGCTTGTTGTTTCTAAACCGACACAAGCATACAGTGATTTTTCTTCCCTGTGCACCAAATACGGTACGCTCTTTTTTCTTTCACAACTAAAATCGTAGGGTTAGAGGACTTGGTGAAATATATCTATTGGTGAACAACTAAGACTGCTCACTTAAAGTACATTTTTAATTTTCACTATAAATCTATTTTGATGATGTTTAGTAAATGGCCTTTGAATTTTAAAAACAAAAATCTTATGTGCAATAAAAGATAGTCGAGTCTGTCCACCTTAAATGGCAGGGCAAGATTGGCATTTTTTAAATTTGGATTTTATCTCCAATCCATTTTATGAACCGCTTATCCTCTCATTTTGGAAAAGAGCATTATCAAACCTAGTTGCATCCGCGTTTTGAAAGACGAATTGCCATGCTTGCCTGGAATAGCAAAGCGATCGCAAAACGAAAACAGACATTTTCTTGGAAAACAAGTGGTGACCTTCACTTAGCTGCACAGGAAACTGAAGACTCCAGAGGCAAAAAAGCTGATAACGCAGCATGACTTTGGAGTGACACATCATAGGGGCGCCACTTACTGTATATAACAACATATTTGACACCTCAGATATGGCTCAAAATATTGGTTTAGCTTTTAGGGTGGGAATTTGAGCTTATTTTTCAAAGTTCTTGAAAAACACATGCTCAACGTGTGTATTTGCATTCTTTGATGAGGCCTGATAGAGTCAAGACATTGCACTGCTCTTTGACCTATCCTGAATAGGATCAAGGAGAGCTCATGCCCATCCCAGCTGACAATAGGCGAAAAGAAAAGATCCAACCATGGACGGATCCCTAGCCGACTGATCCGAGGGAAAACTGCCTCGAGATAAACAACCATTCACAGTTATAAATAATTAACAGTCTCCGGTAGCCTAACGTACATATTTTTGGAATTTGGCGAGAAGCTCAACTACCCAGACCACGCAATCACGAGGAGAACATGCAAACTCCACACAAGAAGCCGAGATTTGAAAATAACCACTAAGCTGCCATAATGCCAATAAAAACTTGTAGTGTGGACCGTAGGAGCCGAAAGTGCAGTTTAACTGTGCACGTCGGAAGAGTTTTATTTCCGTTGGTATTTTCATAAAATGGTGCAGGTAGAAATGAGCATTTGCGCCGTTGTGGGAGTGAACACGGCCGACTCATTTCCTGTTACACCACCTGGGCCACAATTTACACCTACTTTTATCTGATCTAAGGTCTCATCTTCTTTCTGTCTCCAAATAGTCAGGTGCACCAGGATGCATGTAAAAGACCGCCCTCGGTCCGCGGGAATGTCCAGCATGGAGGTAGCACGGGCTGTTGCAGTTCGAAAAATGGCTAAACTTGCCTCGGAACAAAAAGGATGCGCCTGTCAACCAAATTAGAGCCGTAGGTGCGCAGGATTAAGGATAAACTGAACGTGAGTGGCAGCCATTTAGTTTTGGGGAGGACTGTGCTCGGATGTCAAAGTGAATTCTAAAGACCCGTAATGACGGTGTGCACACAATGGCCACACTGTGACGCAGCGGTTAAAGAGGGGGCATTTTGCTAAACATAAAGTGGTCCTGGGGGCACCAGTCCTGCTTCATTACAAACCTTTTCCCGCCGCCACTGTGAATATTCTGGAACCGGGCCCAATTTCCTCAAGTTGTAACCGATTGCGACGAAGGACGATACAACATATTTCACTTCATTTCTCAGTCAGTCTGCGGTTTTGCTGTCATTTTAGCATCTCAGTCACACTTTATCAGGACTTGTGGGTCATGTCGCATAATAGCTGGCCTGTTGTTAACCCTGTGACATGTGGCACAAACACAGGGGGCCATTTACGAAGTACTCAAAACACATCTGGCTCTGCTTGACACCGTTGAATCGATTACTCAAATCGCACCTTGCTGGAAAAGGAATAAGCGTTTGCACTTTCATAGACTTCCTTCATTAAAATGACATGATTTAAATGGTGCGCTGTTATGGACAGGTTCCAGAGAATGCTTGGAATTCTGTTTCGGTCAAAGTTTTAGTATAAGATGTAATCAATATAGAGTTGATTCATATTTTGTAAAGTTGCCAATGTGTGAGTTGTGTTTGCCATCACTGCAACGCTCAGACTCACTGAGCTTTTTGTTTAACATTTGGCAAGAAAGCAAATATGCTTCTAAGCTCAAAAGTGTCATTGCAACCTCTTTTAAGAGGTGGGGGATAAACTGAATGAGTCCTTGTACGTTTGTTTGTTGTCTTAAAAATGTGTGCAAACCTCATAACGCACCATTTTAACGTGGAACAAATTGGCGTTGAAAATACTGCAGCGCAACTGTGCTAGCAGGCTAACAATGTTGGTCAGTTCCAAATTTACCCCAAACAAGAGGTGCCAGTGTCTAATACCAAAAATAGGTTTTATTTGCCTTAGGACCACTTAAAAAGCCAACCATATTGCGAATATTTCAAGCAAAACTAGCTGTTTTTCAATGGGTTGTTTGGGAAAAAGGAAATGGCGCATTTAGCTTTCATATACTGTAGAGCTGTAAATGTCTGCTAGCACGCTAAGTGAGTGGCTGCAAACAACCGTTGACAAAAACAGGCTGGACAACTCGGGAAAATGGAAACAGTAATTTTGAATGAAATTACAAATAATTTCCGAGAATGGGGCGTGGCATTGAGTTTAGTATCATACAAATGCGCTCACTGGGAATGGTTAGTCAGATATTGTGAAATTTAAATAACATGGGTAATCAAAAGTACTCAAGAAAGAGAAACGACTTTTTTTTTTTAATAATTGCCTACCGCATCATCATGTCTGGAAACTCTTAACAAATGTATGCAGTTCTATGCGGAAATTAGCAATGAATAGATTTGCAAGATGAGGAGAATGAAAACGACAGGTTGAAATACATCTGTAAGAATATTGTAGCGCTATTACGCTTGGGAACACTATGCAAAAAATGCTAAGCTAATTCCAACAAGCGTTTGTCAATACCAAGAACAGAATTTTATGAATCGTCAAAGTTTTAGTCACACCATAAGACTTCGGAAAGCATAAACACCCATTACTGATATTTTAAAATGAAAGCCCAAATTTTACAGTTTGGTGTTGTCGTATATAAAAATTCCTCATGACGGCACAAAGAATCTTGGCATGTATAATACTTCTATCAAAAATATTCTTACGAAACTCATGATTATTCATAGGGAACTATAAAACAACTTCAGCCAAAAAATAAAAAACTGTTAAAAAAAAGAAACAAAAAAACTAATTCTAGTAGCAAAGGATAATAACAATGAATCGTCCAAAAATATGAAGAAAAAAAGTCTGGATTTGTTTTAGGGGAGCCTTGCAATGTGGACAAAATTACTGCATAGTTTATTTTTTCAAAACCACATATGCATTGGAACAAGGGTGACGTTTAGGCTCCATTGCTAAGTTGTGAATGAGTCTACTGTATATTTGGGTTTCCAGAAAAGCAGGACTAACCTTTCCGGAGACTGGTGAGACGGTGCCCACTTCCTGCAATTGAAGCGTCTGAAAATGGCTTTGCCTGGTTTGCATGGTGGGAGAACTGGATGGACAATGGCACTGCGAGATGGACAATAGATCAGAGACCATCGACTAGTCCCTGACATGTAAACAGACTGCACTTCAAAACCCGGCAATTCTACACCAACACTATGGTTTTAAGTCCTTGACAATAGTCCATGTAAAGGCCTCGATTGCTAGATTTTCAACGTGGGATTTGTTCTCCTCACATAACAGTAAGCATGTAATTAAAAAGCCATGCGTTTTCCACTTTTTTTGCTGCTCGGTCATTATGGAAGCTGGAATCTACAACCAAACATGTCCATATCAGTACATGTCTCATTTGTTCCATAACAAAATAGAGGAAGCAACGTGCACATCCACTGGTGATTTGTTGTAGAACGCAACACACTGCTGGCAAACACACTTGGACAGGGCGCAAACAGGGAGGCGATCACTTGAAAGCAGATGGTGTGCAAAAAATGATTTGTTCAAAGGAAGCACTGACATGAAATTGACTCGTTCAAGCTTTCAACTTGAAGCCTTAAAAATGAATTACAGACCTTTCGGGAGAGCAGGAGAAGAACCAAGAGAGTCTTGTTCACTATATCCTTCAGCTTTGGTTGCTATTGAAGACCAAACTTTGTTCTTCTCTGTCGTTAAAGCGTTCCCCAAGGCAATCAAAAGGGAAGACAAGGCAGATATTATTGCGGGTGCTACTGTGCAGTCAGAGGAAAACAGCATCGAGAGTTCACTGATGACATTCACCGTCACCTTGCAATTCAGGCTGCCCTGGCTGCTCCCAGCAACCCGGCCAAATCGATCACAGCAGAATTTGCACCTCAAAGTTTTAAAATGAAGAGAGTCACCTACCAGGCACACGACAATCCTTTGTCACACACAGTTTAATATTTCTGACAAAATGTTTTAATAGTTGACTTAAAAGGCAGATTAAATCATGCAGCAAAGGTAATCTCATTTTCATTCAATATCTGCACTCATTAACTTTATTATGTAAAAGTTCAATTATTCTTCTGTCAAATGCTACTTGATCCTCGACCCCCGAAGAAAACATTTCCTATTTTTGAAGGGGAGACTAAATTATGAACAAATCAGATTGACTGGCATTCAAGAGTGGATTGTGCCCGGCGAGCCCATTGTATATTTTAATTGTATCCAAGGAAGAAAACACTTCTAATTTGAGCCTTGAGCCGAGTCTACTGATCTTACTTTCCCACGCTTCTGAATTATTCTACATCACCTTATGCTCAACGCTTACTGTATATTTTACAGGACTCAGAATAGGTCGGAATACTTCACGGACCTGAAATGCACTATCATGAACTTTATGATGGAGCCCAGAAGATTTGCGGTGCCAGAACTCGGAAGCCACAGTAGTGCAGGATGCCATTCTGGAGAACTTTACTCATTTAGGGTTCATTGAGTAAGACAGGCATCACTAAGTGTAAAATACCTGACTGGGCCATTGATGCAATTAGCGCTGAACATTGACTCCTGAGAGCCAGTAGTGAAAGACAGCACAGCTTGCTTGTCCTGTTGAAGAAATTGTTTCTAAATTTGTTAACAATAAAATCCCATTTCAAGTCAATTTTGGGTCAACTTCGGTTATGATGTGCTGAGCTGGAGCAGTGGCTTTAAACTCCGGAGAATAGAGATCAGAAACTTTTACTGTGCCGCCCTGAGCAGTCAGAACTTCCACAACAATGTCTTTGGCAGCAGAAATGAAAAAGCCTAGGCTCTGATGGGCACACACTGAGTACTTTCTTTGCTGCCAAAGCTAGAGAAAGAAATTAAAACAAATCCAAAAGAAAACAATAATTAGCACTTAAGCAAATTGTGGGATCGTACCCTTGCGTGCATATACAAAACCCGAACTTACCCATTTCTGAAGTCCACGGCCAAAAACAAATCCTGAAGAACGGCTGAGCTAACAAACATAAGATGTGAAGGCTTTTTTTTACACTGGAAGACTAATTGGTTCTCACGTTTGCTGGCAATCAGCAATTAGCACCTGCCAATCAATTGAAACCCAGATGGAAAAAAGGTTCTTAATCTCAATGGGACCAACCTGGTTAAATAAAGCTTCAAGAGATAGATAGATAGATAGATAGATAGATAGATAGATAGAAAGACAGCTAGCTAGCTCTTGCTAGCTTGCTAGCTTGCTAGCTTGCTAGATAGAATTAGAATTAGAAATCCCTTTATTGTCATTGTACTCAAGTGTGCAACGAGATTAGAGATAGATAGATAGAGGAATAAGGGATCTGGAATTGAGTGCAATAAATGCAGTCTGGTAGCATACCACAAAATATGTATGCTTTATAGTGAAAGTTAATCCTATAATAAATTGCACGCAACACAATCTCATGTGTCTATATTTCCCACTTTCAACCAGTGGTGCTTATTAATTTTGTGTGTGCGTGTGTGTGTAATTTTTCCTGGACATATTCAAACCACATAAAGCCCAAGGCAAGCAAGCGCTGCATCTCTTTTGCATGACTGCTGCCGCTTAAAGTGAACTAAGTTGGAGGGCGCTCACTAAGGAAAAAAAGGCAAGCGCATCAAAGGCAAACACGAGCTGGCACACATCTGGAAGTCAAAATCCCTCGCATGTGCCATCTATCCTGCAGCAATTGTGCATCTGCTTCACATTAGCATTCAACCTATTGGCAAGTGTGCCAAGAGTTAGCCCTGTGTGTCAGGGAGGGCATGATGGGAAGCCGTCAAAGCATTGGCTGCACTTTTCAAGCTTTACAACAAATGTGCTCTTTATGACTGTATGTTTTAACAACGCACACTGCGGCGTTGTATAGTGGATGGCAAGGCATGTGTTTTGCTCTGAGCTATGATTTTACCACATGGGTTTTGTTTGTTTCCTCGTTGCATGGTATGTTTCACACTTATTGTGTCATACTGAACTGTATGAAAGACACACGGGAGATTTGCCAGAAGGGGATCTGTTGCATGTAATCACTGCTGTCGATTGCAGGCTAGGCTCATATAGAAAAGGGGCTTTAGAGAAGGCACAGGATTCCCTTCACTCGACAGGCTTCGTTTCTGGGAATAGAAGAAATGTTTGATCTAGCGACATCTTGTGTCCACTTGAAATCTTGCATACATGTTGATTTATTTATGCAGGTATGTATTATTTGGTGGAGAAAACAGATGCGAGTATGAGGAGAACTGGTAAACCCCACACAGAAGGTCCTGGCTTGAGGAATGAACCCAGAACATCTCAACTCTGAGGAAGCCAAGCTGCGCAGGGGTGGCCTCGGCCACATGTTTCTCAACTTTTCACGATGCACCACCAAGCTCAAATGCCACTGAAGTGACGCATAATGATGTCATCGCTGTCTTCTAATTTACGTACTCAGTGTGAAGTCTGCTAAAGTGCAATATTGGTCCACAAAAATAACTTGAATGATAAATGTTATATTTTGCCACAATAATACTATAGTTGCCACCTGAAAATCAGATCTCTTAAAAAAAAACAAAAAACTAGTTGGTTACGTAATCTTACATCGTCCGATTTTTTTTTTATTATTATCATTTATTTAATTTTTCTGGTTTACAATTATGATCTTGAACCTTCAGTCCAACTTTGTTGGTGTTGATGATGGCGTTGGGCCTTTTTACAACACGTGTCCCTGTGTTGATGCCATGGTGACTCATGTGTTTTGGCTTTTTGTGTATAGGGTGACTAAACATTTTTGTTTTAAAGCATGAAAACAGCAACCTTTACTAGATAAATGTCACTGAAAAGAGTGCATGTTAACAACGCTTTACGATTTAACTGTAACCTTTAAGACAGCACTGCTTGCTGTCAGAGACTGCGGTTAACAGCTTTGTGAGCTATGGAAAATTATCTCATCCAATTAAGAACACTGTCACAACCCAATGAGATATTTTAAAGTTTGACTTAACGGAATTTTAAAGATGTTGATTGAGAGGTAATTGTGATTCGCATCACGGTGACAACACATCTTAACTGCTTTTAAATTAAATTTTTAGTTAGCTCATTAAAATGTGAGAAAATTGTCAAAACAAAACAATAAAAAGAACAACAATTTAATTTCTTCTGCCATGATTAAAGTTGGCTGTGATCACGCACACAACGGCCCAGCCCTCCCTCTCGCAGATCCGTCTTCACGCCTTCTGCAAAATTACCTTCATCGCACAGAGTTTTGCTGTACGCCATGATGGATTTGAAAATACAAAACTGGACCCATTTTGCTGTCTGTGCTCTGGCCAAATTCGTGTCTCATAAATATTGCTTTGGCGCCACCTGCTGGCATTTTGGTGTATTGAGCCCGTGTAATTGGTCTGTGTGTATCCGGTTTTAGTATCTTCAGACATTTGGCCACTTGCGCAATTTGTGATACTCAAGAAGTGAGGATGTAGGAGTAACAATAAATATTTTCAATCATGCAATAAATCATCACATGCTCCTTTCTTGTCTTCAACTGTTTCGACATTCTCGTGAAACAGATGTGGCCTTGCACCTGGCATGTTTTTAGTTGCAAAGATTGATCAGTTTAAAGGTGACTTTTATCGACAAGTGCTGTGCAAAATTGGATATGACATAAGTAATGGATTTGGTGTGGTTGTTGGTGTTTTAGAAATAAAAAAAAACTGGTTGCAAATATTTTACATTTCAATTAGTTAACACGTTAAAAATGCAACAAAACAGGTAGTGTCACTAGGTGTCTGGAATGAACGTTTATATGACACCATCGGTGTTAAAAAAGTCTTTCACTAGGATGCAGCACTTTTTTTTCAAGTTAGAAATTGTAAAGATATTCCAGCGTGGTCACCGAATCATCAAATGTAAATGTTGAAATGAAACACACAAATCAATCAATCAAGAATTTAGAAGAATCAAACATGAAACTTATCAGGAACGCGACATCCTCCATTGTGGTTATAGTCCAGCAATACCTTTTAGCTCTTAACGATTTCTGAACCCTCTCATTTGAGTAACATCCAATCACTGCAGGTGGTGAAATGTATACATCAGAGGACTGTGCATGTTATTAAAGTCACCCGGGGAAAAAACTGTGAAAAAAATTACACACATTACATACGTCTTATGTAGCGAATAATTCCTTAATCACAAATCATCCAGGACTGAAAAGTGGCCCTCAACTGCTGTATTTCATCAGGAACTGTGATTGGATGTATTTCCACCCACTTCCTGTCGTGCTTTCCTTTGAACGTGCAATTCATCAAGCTCTTACACGTTTGTCAGCCTTGTGAGAGTCGCACTGCCAAAAATCTCTTGCAGGCCTGCAAGTGATGAAACGATGTGCACTGAACTGTGATGGCGAGCAGCACTCGGAGAAGCACTCGAGTTTCATTGTCAGCTTCCAAAGTCAATCGTCTGCTTGGTCTGTAAGTGGAGGACACGCTTGAGGAGTTCAATAACAAATGTAAGCGGGTGCAATACAGATGCGAGGGGAAATAATGACTGTTTTACTTGTCTAAATCAATTCTATGCACAAGGATAAGAAGGTTTTATAGAAAAAAGAAAAAAAAATTGCAAAAAAAGTTTGGGGTTTGTTTGTTTCCAGTGAGACCCAAGTACTTGTCCACACTTTTAAACTGATTCTATTTACAAGACTCATACATAATTCCGGATTCCATTACGGCAAATATAGTTCAACATCATGTTTAGCATGGTCTTGACAATGCCATAAAGGGCCCGACTTTTTGGGATTCTCCAGGGTAAATCTTTTTCAAGTCTGTAGGGCCAAATACAATGACGCTACATAAGAGGAAACAACTGGTCAGGATCAAATCGGGGTTCCATATTTGTCCAAGTAAAACTATGCATGGTCGGAAGTCCCGAAAAAAGTGAAACGACACTGTCATTCATCCAGAGTCACGAAAAACACCAGAGGTCTAATCAACTCTTTTGTTTTTTTTCTCCTGCATTTATTAGTCAATAAAAATGTTATCCAATTTTTGCCCTTTATTTTTAACCCGAGTAGTTCATTGTGTTCTATTTCAAATTGTCTAAATAAAGCATGCTGTTCTTTTAAACTAAACATCAAAGTACTCCTTAATTTAGCATTCCCAGGTGCCATGTTAAAATGCACTTTTAGCTTCTTTGCTCATTTGCTCATCAACATTTCCCTGAAATGACAAATTTGTAAGTCGTTTAAAATGCATATCTGCAAAAAATACAGTCCTTTGTGCACGTGTTAATAAGGACGGATTGTGTTCTGTTTGTGCAGTTTTAGCACCCTCTAGTGTCGAGTATGTGAATACAAGTTCTGCCTCTGAACAGGAGCGTCTGGCCAAAGCTAAAGCCTCTGTTTTATTTTTAAATGGAGCCTATTAGCAGTCAAACGGCCAGTGTGATTTAATCCGCTCCATTGAGAGGTTCTGTCAAATAATTCTTCGTAATTTATGGTTGGGGGGCCTCCCGTACAGAGAGGTGGCAGGTGTTTCTCCAGATGACCGCCATCAATAGTTTCTCTCTGGAGACACTAACACAGATGTACACTCAAACGAGTCAAAAGGCACACCAACTTGCAGAAAAGCCTGACACAAAACATCTGACATTAAACTGCCATTTTAAAGAAATTATCCTGGAAAAGTTGACTTAAAATCGTTAACGTACTGTTATGTCTTTTATCTGAGTATCGGGCTGGTGGAGATGTGAACTCACTGTTGACCTTCTCCATTAGTCTCGGGCATTATACGCTGCTCCTCGTGTGCCTTTATTATGTGCGTCTCTGCTTTGCAATGTGGCCCGGGGCGCTGCGGTCATTCTTCACGTCCGCAGCAGCAGCAGGAGTAACACTACACACGTTGCCTACACACTGTACACAAAGTGGGCTGGCTGCAGGGGGGGTTGCATTTTAGCGTTTCAGAGCTGACCACTAATGGGACATGGGAGGTTATGAAGGCCATTCGGGGATCATTAAGTTTAACTGTTTGAGCCGTCATGGGTCAAAATCTTTCAACAACAACAACAACAACAAAAATCTGATCTGAAATTATATTTATTGTGGCTCATGTTTTGCCAATCATGTACAAATCAATATAATTCAATTGGTTTCCTTCAAAACTATTAAAATAATCATAAAAGAGCATATGATTCTAATTTATTAATTCTAAATTATTTATTAAAAGTTGCAATTATTCCATGAGGAAACTCAACCAATTCCAGTGAAAGAATGTCAGAACACTAAAACCGCACAGCAGAAGACTGTGATTTATTTTAATAAAGTAACCTTGAGCTTAATTATTTTTGTATTCAACTCATCTTCTTTCATTTGTTCAGTGGAAATTGTAATTGTTTATGTAGCTTGTAGTTCTCGATGAATAAAAAAATAATAATTAAAAAAAAAAGATAGACTTCCGTATACGTTTTGGGCAATGTCCAATTACCATAAAGTGTACCACTTTAAAAGGGCGCCCTCTGGCGGCACAAAGCCACGTCGCCCAAATTGAATTCCTCGCCTGTGTGCGAGCGAGAGGGAGCGGTGCTTCTTCCATGGTGCCTTGCGCTCCTGTCTGCACAATGGCCGCATTCGAGTGAGGGAAGCGTCTTCGCCCCTTCGCGGATGAAGGAACGATGAGGAGAAAAGGTAGGATCGTCGTCGTCCTCACGACCATAAACAGTCATCTTCCCATTACTTCATCATTCATCATCATAATCCGCACGAGGCGTTCACGATTCATTCAAGTTGAACCCGGCCGCGGGTGGCTTTTTACCTGCGACACGATAACGCGCGTGAAATCAGGACTCTGATCACGTCACACCATTATTAAATGGACGAAAACACATGTGTGAAATTAGAACGGTATTGTGGTGTATGACTGATAGTTGAGGAGCCGACCGATGCAGCCGATCACTGGCTCAAAGAAAAGGGCAAGCTGCCTGGGTCTGCACAGCTGGATGAAGCCTTGCTTTGCACGACCTGCATGCACCACGCATACGCTCACACATGGTCCACGCATGGGTTATTGATCAGGATGACCAATCGAATCACCGTAATCCCTTCTCTTGACAACATTTGTATTGCAGGTGTTTAATTAAAGAGTAAATATTGTGCACACTGGTGCAATGTACTGGAGAATAAACCCTCCCCATGCAATCACCTCTCACTCCCCTCACCCGCCCGATGCAATGTATTTTTATTGTATTTATTTTAAAAGTCACAGCTATGTCTTTATTTCAGAGATTCTCTCTGATTAAGGTTTGGAGAAATATGTACGAAACAATTCATGCATAATATTTCACATAATTTACATTATACCATCTCACCTGCCCGCAATTCTTTATATTGCTTGAATTATTTTTTCAAAAGTAATTTAATACAGGGCTTAACTTGTATGTTTTAAGTGCATCTCTGACTAGGTCACTTCTGGTGTAGTCTCCTGACTTTGATATTGTCAGCATGGCTTCAGGTCCCACTAAGTGAAGGCTAGAATGGGAATGGATGTCTCGCTCTTTCCCTACGATTGTCTGTCAACCGCTCGGTGGCGTAGTCCGCTTAATGCTTGAAGTCGAGGGATAGGTCAGCTCCTCACGACCCTGAATAGCACAAATGCGAATTAGCAAGTAACAATACAACTTACCAGTATCTGTGCCTTCACCAGCCTTATTTTAAGGTACCGTACTCATGCAGGCTACCGATACCAGCTGTCGATACCGACCACTGAAGGCAGACAAAATCTGACATCCTCATTTGCAGTAGTTGGCACTACTATAGTGCAGAAGTTTGACACATGGGGGAATCATCATCTGTATCCGAAGTAATGTTATAAGACATTTTTTTAAATCAATGATGTTTAGTGACACATAAAGCCATCCCAGATCAAAACATGTTTAACCACGTAATCAAAGCTACAGGAAGCAAGGCAGACAGCGCATGGGCTCCTCAGTATGAAAGGTTGTGGTGTGGGGTGGGGGGGGTGTACAGGTGCCATGGCAACCAGGCCTCAGCATGTGATGAAGTGTGAGGCTGATCCGGGTCATTTAAGGTGCCGGAATTGCATTAATGGAATCTCACATTCCAAACCTCATTCTGACTCTTGCTTGGCACTGTTTGGAGGCCAAATGTTGCTGGAGCTGAAAAACCCGATTTCAGTTCTTATGTCGTGCGTTTGTGGGTTATGCTGCTGCCACACAAACAGAAGTTTGTGCTTCCCCGTGTGGAGTTTCCATGTTCTCCCTGTGCGGAATGTATCGAAAATGTTAAACTAACCATCATGCGCGGTACCATGGAGGCCGCATACATCGGCATTTGTTATCAAATATAACAGACCGGGTCAAAGTAAGGCTTTGGGGCCACATCCGGCCCCCCCACACTCATTGACCGGCCTTCACAGTGGATGATAAATGCGTGTTCATGTGTGTTTTATTTATTTATTTTTTTAATTGTGTCCTTGATTGTTTGTCTCGCATCTACTGGAGGGTTAATTTTTTTGCCCTGGCAGTCCATATTCCACATACACAGTGTAGTGTATAAATTGCTTCCTTCATAAGGAAAAGTGTTTATCGTGTCTTTATGACTGCTCTTTTTTTTATTTTTTATTTTTTGCTCTGCCATCGCCAGTTGAAGCCACTATAGTCCAGTAGCAAAATTCGGAAGCAGAATATTTTTGCACAGGATACATTCGCTCACTTGCTTGCCTTAAAATAAGGCTAGTTTCAGCAAGACAAGAATTAGGGTGTGTAAAATTCCATTGCCATCTTTTCGACCCTGTAACAGATTATTTCCATTATCTCCTATGGGGAAAAAATTCCGTTTTGCATTAGAGGTCCCACTGTCCATCTAATGCTAACATTGGAATCCAGCACTGGTGTTAATCTTCTTATTGTTGAATGTGGTTATCGGGTAAATGCTGTTCACATGGCTTAGTGTCTGAATTACTGCTGTCCATGTACAATGGCTCAGAGAGATATGACTTGACAAATCTGGACCTTGTTGAGCATAATAGAAGTACAATAGTACACAAATAATGTGCATTTTGTCTTTTGGGAGGCTGCCTGACGAGTGGACGTGCTCATGCATGGCGGCGGTAGCTCCTCAGCTGCTAAATAAACACACTAATGAGTGTTTGTTTTACATTAGTGTCACTTTCTCGCTCTTCATTCTCTTCCGGGCGCACTGGACCGCACGCATACGCACTCATGCATCATTGGACATCATGCCGCGTGCTATTGTAAATGTCTCAAAGGAATTTTTTATTTATTTTTTTTTTTATGGAGGGGAGATTTGACATGCAGAGGAGGAAGGAAGTGCGGGAAGTGCATCAGGAGTCCCCCTTGTCATTATTATTAATATTAGTCCATCAGTTTGTAAGCGATAGTTTTTCTTTCCCTGTGGCGGCCATTTTTGCCGCATGGCCTGGTTCAACGCCACCTCTTGCCTTGGCCCACATTCTGCTTCTTCTGGCCGAGAGGTCGGCACTCGGGGGGGGGGTGTTTAACAGTTTTAATCAAATCATCATCTTATTCATCAAAGCGTGCAGCTGCTGGGTGTGATGCGAGGCCATTGTGTGCGCTGTAACACATTCAGCCCCCGCTCGCATGCATGCGATCAAGTCGATCTTGCAACACCTCTCAGTCTGATTGATTGTTATTGCTTAATTGGGGCCCCCTGCTTCCGGCATTGCCACGGCAACAGTGGATGCTCCAGATGTCAGCCCAGATGAGACATAGACACTAAATCAAATGGAGCCACTTAAAATTTTTTAATGCAGTTCTGTTCTTTTGAGTTCATAGTGTGTTATTGTCTTACTGTTGTGCCACAAGCATGTGGATTTTAAGATTTTCACCCAGTTGCTGCCATGTCCATTTAATCCCGCCAGGGCCTTCAGATTCTGTAGTGCTGCAGCTAGCTAGCTAGCTAGCTCACAATGATGTCAACATTTTTCAGCTCTATGATTGGTTGTTCAGTGTAAGCCAAGTTTGACTCTCGATCTGCACACATGAATACATGAAGTAATCATCATCTCTGGTGAGGATGATGTCGTTTTTGCCATGTTATTAGATAAATAATGAGTCAGATCTGCTCCAGATTTAAGTGCTGTTTCCGCAACTTCAACATGATATTGGTAGTGGGATTTAAGATGTGCATCAAAAATTGGATCACCACTGAAGGCCCAAGTATACCGCAACTGCAAAATAAACCGAACAAGACGATTCTATTTTTTCAAAATACTTTGTTGAATCATTTTGAATGCAAGCAAAATAAAACTTAATGGGAAGGAGAATGTCCAAATAGAGATGACAAACGTCTTGTAAGCAATCTGTATGGAGAATAGTCACCTACGTACAAGACTGGGCCCGTAAAGGTGATAGACGGGGAGTTGCCATGGCAACGGCGGAGAGAACGCATGATGAACGGTCACGGATGGCGTGGCAGCGGGACATCAGCGTGTACGCAAATGGAAAGGACAGCCTGGAGTCTGGACAGATCATTGAAAATGACTTCGCGTCCGCATGAGATGAATAAAACATGAGTGTCATTAAACGCCCACTTGAATCTCATGCATGCCGCAGTCAAACATCTGTGCCCTCTTTATTTTTTTGGGTTCTCATTTTAATTTAATTTAATTGCTTTGCGTCGACAAGTCAGAATTAAGTGAGTGTTTGAGTTAAGGGTTCAAATCAGGATATGTAAATGAGTTTTAAAGTTTCAAGTTGAAGTTAAAATTTGGATTTCAAGCCGATGTTGGGATGTTCAATTAGGAGCAAGCCTTAGGGACAATTTTTGGGTTTCAAGATGGCTTTTCAAGTTAGCATTCGGGTTTGTGAGCTAGAGTTTCAAGTTAGGTTAAGCGTTACTAGTTAGGATTTGGATTTCAAGTGATAGGTTTTAAACGTATTTTCAAGGCAATATCATGAATTCAATTAATGTCTGCAGATGAGAGTTTCAAGATGGGGTTGGAAATTCAGATTTTTGTTGCGGTTAAGGTGTAAAAGTTTTCAGTTTAGGTTTTGGGCTTCAATTGAAGGTTGGGGTTTCAAATTTGAATTTGAAACCACGTTTTGGGAGGATTATTTACTGTAAAAAGACAACTCAAAAGTTTTCCTTGCTACCTGAAGTGACTAATTAAAAGAAGTTACAGGATGCACAAAATCTTGTGTCTTGAATTTATTGCTTGATTATTTTTTTTTTGAAGGGTTGTCACATGTTTTATTGGAACGAGTGTTGATGGAGCTGTTGTGTGTGTGTGTTCGTGTTTCAGGTCAATGCGGTTTCCAAAGAAGTTGTCCAAGGTTGTAGTCATTGGCTGTGGATTCCAGAGGTCTTTTATAGGCCTGTTTCCATAGCAACCTGCCGGTCCTCCCGAGAACGTTTCACCCCCTTCCTCCGCAAAGAGAAAGTGACCCCCGTAAGAGCCACCGGAATGGACACAGAGTCGACCCACTCGGGCTACTCCAGCCGCTCGGGGAGGTCAAACCGCCACGGGTGAGTTGCCTGTCACTTCTTTTGTTTATTTGGGCCTCTCGATAACTTTGATGAGTTGGTCCAAGGCGGGAGGCGGGAAACAGACAGTCATGTGATTTTTAGGTCGTCAACAACTCGGCGACTCTAATCACTGATGCGCTCGGTCTGAATTGAAAATGAGAGAACTGTTTAATCTTTACTTCACCCTGCAAGATTAAATGAATACATTGCCATAATCAACTCCTTTTTTTTTTCGGTGGGGGGGGGGGGGGGGGTTATGCTTTCTATTTTTTTTAATCCAGTTGTCTGCTCACTTTGTGGACATTAATCAGCAGAAGGCCGCACAGCTTAATTTTTTTGGGTGGCAGTTGAACCGAGTCATATGTCATATTATAGGACTTGGTGAAATTGTAATTCTGTTCTTAAATATTGATAGCAATTATTAAGTTTTCTCAAAAAAATCCAAAAGATTTAAAAAAAAAAAAAAATATATATATATATATATATATATATGACTTGATGACAACAAGCCATGTTTATAATTATTTTTGTAATTCTGTCCTAAAATATAGAGTAAATCAAATACGCTTTTTACTTAAAAATGTCCTCAATCAAGTGGCAAGGTCAAAAATCAGTATGCGTCAAACTTGAAAATTCCTTCCCATGTTCGTAACTATCATGTAATTTTGTAGTATTTGCAGGGAAAATGTCCAACATCAAGAAAATTTAAAAAAAAAATCTATTTACATCAAACCCTATTGAGTCGTATGGCATATTAAAAGCCTGTGATGAAAGCATTCTTGTGTCTGTGATTTTGTAATGTTATCCTTAAATATTGACGTAATGACAAAATATGTTTGGTTTATCTACTTAAAGCATTTCCAACTTTCAGTAGTAACGTAAATCAAACCCATGGAGTCATCCCGCATGTGAGAGTTCCACACGTGAATTTCAGTGTCGAGTCAAACATCACCATCTTTGATAGAGTTCCCTATCTCATTTGATTGTGTGTTCGATTTCATGGCGGCTGAGCTTCATGACGTTCCCTCGACCCTCACGCTATCCTTTTTCGTCCTCCATTCAGCGAGCGAGGCCGCGAACGTCACAAGGCCTGTGGCAGTAAAGACAGCAGTCGCTCCGAGAAGTCGGTCATCATCAATCCCCCGGAGACGTCCTCCCAGGATTCGCCGGTGCACAATGGCGAGCCGCTCCCGGGGGAGCCCCTGCCAGGGGCGGATCCTGGCGAAGAGGGCCAGGTATTTGACTGAAGTGCATCAACGCGTGCATGGGAGCTCGAATCACAATGCTTAATCCAGTTTAACATTTCAGCAACATATACAATAGTGTCAAGGGATCACAGAGGATTATCGGTGCTCTTGTGCAGCTTGACCCGTATATTAGAACCAGATATCGAGAGATTTTCAATGCACTAGATGTAGATGTTGTGATGTCACTATACAAAAAATAGAGGGAGGAAACATGAAAAAAAAGTACATAGCATTATGCAATCTAACCAGCAAGTGCTGAACAATCTTAGTCACAGCGTTCCACAATCTCTTGCTGATTTTTGTTTCTAAAACAGGAAAATCAAGATTTGTCTTGTGAGTTTTATTTAAAAAGGGGTCGCGCATGACTTCTTACCCGCAGTATTGTTGTCGTGACAAAGGTTATCTCCCAGTGTCTGTGCTGAGGAAGCAGAATAGATTGGAAGTGGTAATTCGTGACGTTTAAGAAGGGGCCAGGAGGAAGTTATTTTGGTTTGTTTGTGTCATGAGTGCTGCTCAGTGCCTTGGTGGGGCTTTGGAACTATGTTTTAAAAAGAGAAGTCATTTTAAATGGATGATTTGTTGATATGTTATATTATAGTACTGTATATTCAGGAATTATTGTATTTTATTCATTATTGAAAAAGCAAATATGTGAGCAGAGCTGCTAAAAATTGCAAAAATTGACATATAATTGAATTTTTTTTTAAACCAAATTGTTGAAAAAACCTCCAACAAATATTTTCAGTGAAAAACGGGGCCCTAAAAACAACAAAAAATTAAATATTAAAAAAAAAATCAATCCACAAAAAGATGGAAACACATATACCATAATATACACTATAATTTTTTTTAAATATATATAGATACAGCTGTGCCTTGAGAATTAAATTTATACCATGACCACACTGAAGCACACTCAACATTTCTATGAAATTAAATAAATTGATGTGTGTGTGGCCACATTATTAGGTACAGCTACACAATCCAATGACATTCACTACAATAGCTGTATGATGGATGGATGAGTCATGAAAACATTTTGCATGCACTCTTTTTTTAACATTTTGCATGCACTCATTGGACTAAATGTTTTTTCTTCTTGTATTCTCGGCGTGGTTAAATAACACTGCATCATAGAGAGCTATTTCGAATGTTTTGCTTCCTTTATTTGACTACATGGAAGGTTTATAATGCTTGAAACAGCTCTCGGAAACTCCTACCACAATATTAAGCGTGCTGTTATATTAATGTCGCTTCAATGGTGTCAATCGAAAGAGGATATTCATCAAACAGCTGGCTAAAGAGAATGTGTGTGAGAATGGCATCACTGGGAAAAAAAATAGTATCCATCCAGACTATGTGAAGAATTTCTAGACTGGACCTATTTTTCCTTCTCCTGCCTCCTCCAAGACAAAACACACATTCCAGGATGTCATGTGACTCATAGCCAAAACCAGCTCGTAGCTTCCGTCCTTTGTCTGCGTCGTAAGGTAATCTGTGCTTGCAGCGAGTTGGCGTGTCCCCGACAGGCCTTCCATCACCTTCGGCAGGTTGTTCACCGTTTCTTGACATTTGAGCACTCGTAAGGAGCTCCTGTGCAAAAAGGGAGTCGCACATTCTTATTGCCTTAGATCAGTTTTCGGCACTTTGAGGAAAGCTGATAGGAATAATCTGCCGTGTTCACACGCGCGTCACTGACGCGAGGCCAACACTGCTCTGGTCTCTTGCTGCTTTGTGAGCTTTGGATATTGTGACTTGATGCCAGAGGGCAGCAGATTGGGTTTCCTGGCAGCGCTGCGTCCAACTAAACTGAAACCACATACAGTAATCCCTTTTTGAACGGGAACTCTCATGCCTTGATTATTTGCGAATACGATGAAAATGAAAATGATTGCATCATTAATGATTTATTATTATTATTATTATTATTATTATTAATAATAATAATAATAATCTAATATTGTATAATACATGATTGATACAGCAAAGTCATGGGTCTTGAATAATATCAGATGGTATCATGATACATGTTCAATACAGCCAAATATTCTATTGTAATTGATACAATATTATACAACGTATTTATAGGTAAAGCAAATGATTATATGTTCAGGATATGGTATCATGATACAATATAGATAAATGTATCAGATACCAGATATCATACGTTATTTGTATACAATTGTGATACAGCCAATTATTGTATTATTAATTCTGTTATATTTTATTGTTTTGATATGTTGTTACTTTCTTTCTTTTATTTCCTCTACAAAAAAAAACGACTATTGCTGTCTATTTTTCTTATTGTAAAACTGTTTTCGGAGGCAGGCACAAATGATGCACTTTACGTTCATTTTACTGTGGAAAAGGTGGTTAGAGTTGCACATGTGGTCACAGAATGAATCAAACTCATATCTCAAGGCACCACTGTATATTGATACAATGTGTTGCTATGACGACAAATATATCAATATTCTGTAATAATATTGTGCCACGAGTTTCTTGTCATGACAACAAAATGTACAATAACTACAGAAGGCCTTTTTGTCTGTCAGGTGCGGTGACTGATACCGTGTTAACCTCCAAGGTCACCAGTCAGGTTTATAGCTTGTGATCGTTTGTGAACGTATGCAAGTGGCCGTAGTGGACTATCTGACTGGGCCTGACACTACAGTAATTCCTTCTTGAGCCTTTCTGTCCACTCTTTGCATTAACATAGCAATCCGGCGGCCTGATTAGTGCAGCGATAATCTTGAGGATTAATCCTCGGAGAGTTAATGGCGGCAGTGTATTAGCTCCGTCAGAGGGTTATTGTTTAGCAGCTGCAAGACCTGGTCACATGTTTTTGCGAACACTTTGGTTGAGAAATGCTTGCGAATTGATTTCTCCAGTCTGACGCCGATGCAGCAAAGTCTGTCGTCTTAATGATATGATACGGTATCATGATACAATATCGATACTGCACAGTATTGCATCAGTGACATGGTTGGGTACTGTGATATTCTGTATTTATAGTATACTACAAGAAAGTAGGATCATATCTGATTAAAATGACTGCTCTAAAATGACCACTATTGTTTTATATTTGGGTAAATAAAAACAGCATTTTGTTTTTGATATTTTTAAATATAGAATATTTGGTACAGAAGAAATGCCTACCATGTTAAATTTCAATAAATTAAATTTATGCTTGTTCTGTGCTTTTGTAGGTTGGTTTGTTTAAAACACTACGTCAAAAGGAATGAAATAAGAATTAATAGAGACACGCATACAGTAGTCGACCTTCACATTCCCGCATCAAATCGTCATTTTTCCCTGCCCCCGTTCGCTGCGGCATAGAGGAATTCATTAAGCGTGGACCTAAATGGTGGAATGACTTTCATCCAACATTTTGCAGCGCTCTCATAGTCTAGCTTCGACATTGACACCCTTGTAATCATATCTTGTTTTTATGCCGTGCTCACGTGTCGAGAGAATTATTCAGTGCTTCTTCACATTGAGCGGACAGTGAATAGATAATGAGAATGAGTGACAATCTAAAAGTGTTTGTGGTGCAGATGTGATATGATGAAGAAAACCAAGAAGAATGTGACGCTAATATATTGTGACAGGTGAGGGAAGAGTTGATCTATTTGTGTGAGTTGTGTACCTTACGTCAGCGTTTGCGTTCTCCTGTGTGCACGTCGCCCTACATTACATCAAAGCATGTTTGAAGACTTCTCATGACTGTCCAAAATGTCTGTAGATAGTATAAGAGCGTGAAAACACATTCGTGACAGAACAATGGAAGGAGAAAAAGAATACTTAAAAAAAATACAATTCTTTTTTTTTTCAGTTTTCATTTTTCTTTTTTTTTTTTTTTTTTTGCTTGAACCACCATTTGAAATGGTCAAATCAAACAAATAACTAGTCACACAATTACAGCTCAATCAAATGTCACCAAAATAGTTACATTAGATAAATGAATTTACAGCCAGAATGTATTTATTTTATTGGAGCCATTGAGATGAAATGTGAAAATGTTTTAGCCTTGAAGGTGGTCATCATTCTCTCAAGAAATTTTTTGCTGTTGATAACTCGCTGCGTAACTTTTTAAAGGCCAATGCAATTTAACAATTAATCATTCCGACTTCAGTTCTTTGTAATTTTGTGACTTCAGGTGCGAGTTGAAGGGCTTCATGTAGTGCTCTGACGCCACCTAGTGGCATTTTGGTGCTAAGGAAGGATGTTAAAGTGAGTTGAAGAGCTTCATGTAGTGCTCTGACGCCACCTTGGGGCATTTTGGTGCTAAGGAAGGATGTTAAAGTGAGTTGAAGAGCTTCATGTAGTGCTCTGACGCCACCTAGTGGCATTTTGGTGCTAAGGAAGGATGTTAAAGTGAGTTGAAGAGCTTCATGTAGTGCTCTGACGCCACCTAGTGGCATTTTGGTGCTAAGGAAGGATGTTAAAGTGAGTTGAAGAGCTTCATGTAGTGCTCTGACGCCACCTAGTGGCATTTTGGTGCTAAGGAAGGATGTTAAAGTGAGTTGAAGAACTTCATGTAGTGCTCTGACGCCACCTAGTGGCATTTTGGTGCTAAGGAAGGATGTTAAAGTGAGTTGAAGAGCTTCATGTAGTGCTCTGACGCCACCTAGTGGCATTTTGGTGCTAAGGAAGGATATTAAAGTGAGTTGAAGAACTTCATGTAGTGCTCTGACGCCACCTAGTGGCATTTTGGTGCTAAGGAAGGATGTTAAGGTGAGTTGAAGAGCTTCATGTAGTGCTCTGACGCCACCTTGTGGCATCCCTCGCTAATAGTGGCGGAAAAATGCTAAAATGAGCACTTGAGGTCAGAATTTCACAGCAAAGTTTGAAATACTAAAACAAAGATGTCTTGCTCACCTCTAGGATGATAACTGGGGCGAAACCACTACCGCAGTGACCGGCACCTCCGAGCTCAGCATTTCCCAGGAGGAAGTGGTGGGCTTGGGCAAAGGCATACAAGATCGGACCCGAGGCTTCCGCCGCTACCTCCCGTTAGCTGTGGGCCTGTGTGGTGGTCTGCTGGTGCTGGCCACCCCGTTGGTCTTCTTACTCCTGCCCGTAATAATGTGGCCCGAAAGACTGCAGCCTTGCGGGGCCGCCTGCGAGGGCCTCTTCCTGTCCCTCTCCTTCAAGCTCCTCATGCTCCTCACGGCCATCTGGGCACTGTTTCTCCGGCCAGCCCGCGCCAGCCTGCCGAGAGTGTGCGCGTGCCGGGCCTTCCTCACCACGCTCACCCTACTGCTCACCATGTCCTATTGGCTCTTCTACGGTGTCAGGATCCTCGATGCACAGGTGAACATGAAACACATTAATGTACTGTGATCATTTTCCAAACATGAAAATTAATAGATGCAGTTCAACATCCGCTAAAAGTGTTTTTTTCCCAAAACAAAAATAATACATTGCAATTATATAGAATGTGTTAGCATTAAGCTAAACGGATTTCATCAAGACAAAGCCGTGTTGGGTTGAAATACACAAAATGGAATAGTTTTTGTTTCATGTTTATTTTGACCGTAAACAGCTTGAGGCATCTTTTCGGAAAAATGTCTTCACTACTTGGCAAATTGTGACTTGTTGTCAGGTGAGTTGACTGACACCACACCACACTCAAGGCTTTATGAAATTTTGGTTGGCTTGATGAAACGCTCAACCAGAGCAGGTAATGACCAACATTTTGTGACCAAAGGACTTTTATTTCAATCTTTCAATCTTATATATATTTCTTTCCATGCTGTTTGACAAGGAGGAGCACTGAGTGACGCTATGTTAGCATCTCACACTAGCCTCCAACTACTTGCAATTTTCTTCTTTGCTATCGGTACACATCTCAGATGGTATAAAAAAAAAAACGGGCAGAGAAACTTCCTTGGTGTGGTGAAGTGGATTGCAGTATATGCTACATGATTTTCTGACAAACATATTGGCAACTACAACACTTATGCGAAGCAATGAGCCGCATCACGATCCCAAAACATAAAATTTGTTGACTCACATTTACTCGGAACAGAGAGTGAGAAAAATTATCTGTTGTGGTAAATTTCCATCAAGAATGAAACTTCTCCATCGACGTAAAATTTTTCATCTGGTTCATAATTATAATGAAAGGAATCAATGATCAGCAATTTCTGTTTGACTTGAATGATGTGGTTGCAGGACGAGGACTACCACGGTGTGGTCCAGTTTGCCGTGTCCCTGGTGGACTCTCAACTCTTTGTGCACTACCTGGCGGTGGTGCTGTTGGAGCTCCGCCACCTGCGACCGTGCTACAGCGTGTGTGTTATTCGATCCACCGACGGAGAGACGCGTCACTACAACATTGGGCAGCTCAGGTACATCGAAGCGTGCAGTAAATATTTGGGAATGAAAAGCACTTGTATGTGTTGTCATACATATAAAAATAACCAAATGAAAATTAGTATGTACGGCAGTAACCACGCATGCTGTTGTATCACGAATTCTTTCGCTTTTGTGCAAGCCCGTTCATCTTCCAGTGATAGGCATTCCATCCCAGGTGGACGCCCATTTTAGGAACAGAGGACGAGAAGTTTTTTTAAACAAACTAAGCAAGGTCGGTAGTGGATGTTCGTCCGCCTCTGTAATTGTCCCTAACCGGGTCAAGTACCGTGGGTATAGATTTCAAATATTAAATCTTGTAATGCTCTTGCGAGTTCTGGCCTTTTGACTGAGAGTTCAACTGAGAGAGAGCAAGATAAATAAATAATGTTTATGAATTATGAAACCTCTCGTCATGCACGGGCACTTTTTCGGGCGTTAGAAACACGGGGGACGGACTGGTGAAATGCAAAGACGGAAGCGCTTTAAAACGACGAGAACAGCCGGTGAAGCAGGACCATTATTTTATGAATATGATGATGATGGAAGGGTGCCCCACTCACGGGCGGAGGACGGACCGACAAATTAGGGTAAAGTGCCCATCTTGCCCACTTGATTATGTTCCTCCATTTTCACTTGTATATGGCATAAAATCCAGATGTCCTTAAACCTTTGCACATATCGTGTGTGTAATTAGATGCCTATATCAGAGAGATGAAAGTTTTATAACTAGTAACCGAGTCAGTCAGCCTCCTTGTCTCGTTTGCCTCAGGCGGGATATTGGAGAGGATGTTGTGTGAACACTGCTGTCAAACATCTGATCAATTTTGTTGGATACGTCATGAGTGGGGCACAACAAAAGATTGCATAAGATATAGTATATTAGAAAAAGGTATTGCTACTCAGATGCAGAACAGAAAAAAAGGGCCTTCCCCAAAGTTAGAAGCTTACATTCTTGCAAAATGCCTTGGCAAAATGATGTTGTGGAAAATGTATTATTATTTTTTTTTTCTTTGTAGACAAATAGTTGTGTCGCTAGAGTGGCGGCCCATCAGCACTCGGAGTTATACTTTGACAAGTAGAAGCCACTCAAGTCGCAAGGCTCACCACTCGTCATGGTAACGAAAGCTGGAGTGGCCTTGCGTCCGGCAGAATATGAGGCGGGGGGTGTACCATCGCTCACTTGCATGAGACAGAATTTAATTCTTGACCTTTGGGGTGCATTGACAAAAAGCAAGTCATGATTTGTTATTTCAATGCCTAGTGAGAAAAAAAAAAAATCTCCTTTCCGAACTGAAGGAGATGCTAACGGTTCATTAAGTGATTCAGAGGTGAGTCCAAGGCCATTCCAAGCATGAGAACACATAAGTAGCTCGACGGTAAGCAGGGACCTTTGACCGAAGTCGATATATTTTCTGGTGTGAACCAGCAGCACCTGTGTCTCTCTTGTGTCTCGCAGCATTCAGAACGCAGCTCTCACCGTCTTGGAGTATTACTACCGAGATTTCCCGCTCCACAACCCGGCGCTCCTCTCGGCCTCCAAGCACCGCGCCGCTAAACACCTGGCCGGATTAAAAGTCTACAACGTCGACGGTAAGCGCGGCTCATCCACAATAAAGAATTTGCTTTGTTCTGGTTGGCGCTTGGAGTTACATCATATAGCAGTAACTCTCAGGTCGGATCCACACTGAGTTTTTCAAGGCTCACAATAATACCATTACAAGCCAAGATTCAAACGCAACTCGGCCAACGTCAACTGCAATTCCAATTTTCAGTTGTGATCTTGTGCTCTCCTTGTCCACTTCTACTGTAAGCGGCTTTGAGAAGCAGACTGAGAAGGTTGCTGCAGGAGAGTAAGTACCGCACTGGAAATCTCCTCCCTTCCCTTGCAAGGCACTTGAAAAGAAGCACAGGAAGTCGCAGCATAACGTAGTTCACCCAAAAAGCCGTTGCGCTTGACATAATGGTTATGCCGACGCTCTCAAAGCCTGTAAAACAAAAGACAAAAATAATCATTCAGACATCTGTCGTCAGCCAACTAAAATCTGCTAAAAAAATTTAGCAAATTTTTTTTTACTTAAAAATTAGCTAATTCGTTTTTACTTGAAAATTTGCAAAAATGTTTTACTTGAAAATTTGCTCTTTTTTTTTACTTGAAAATGAGCAAATTCTTTGTTACTTGAAAATGTGCTTTTTTTTTTTTTTACATTTCTGTTATGAAGTTAAACTAATACTGCCTGCAATTTTATTTCTGTATTGATGTAAGCATTAAGGCGACACAAAATAAGTTATTTTATTATTTTATTCAGGGAATTAATTCGCCAAAAAATCGGTTATCTGAATATTCTTCCTGCTAATATCGGAATCAGCCTCAAAAAGAAAAATCTCAGTCTGGCTCTACTTTGTATCACCGCTTGTAGTTAAGAGATGTTGCACTGTTGGCTATCACCCCACCAATGCACAAGGCTTTCATGATGCTCGCATCCGAGATCGGTGTCCTCGTCGGCCCTCCCCCCCTTTTCAGCAGAAAGGCCTCTAGGGGGTGGCGGGATTTGAAGCCCTTAAATAATTCATCAGAGAAGCGCTCATTCCTCACATATTCCCACTTCAGCTTCGCTCACTTTCCATTTTTACCTTCCTTTTATTTATTTTTTCGCACTTACCCTGTTTCTCACCTGCCCGAATGTGCTTTCACACACATGCAAATCAGGTTAATGATTGCGATTTTAAACTACAGGTTTTACCCCGGTTCTACCTCACTCCCCATCCCCCCCAAACATGCTCGTGTACTTCTCACCCTCGTAATGATGAGTTCCACCGCTCCACTGCATGAGCTCATCTCGTGCAAAGCTGCGCAGTCACAGATCTGTCTTCATGTTGGATGAACAGCACCAACATGAATGTTTCATCTGCGTGTACGGAAAAAGATTTTGGCAGCAAGGGAGGCCATTTTTTTTCCTTGCAATCTAGCATTTAAACGTGTAGATGGTATTTAATATATATTAGCAATTCATATTTTTATTTCTATTCTTAGTCAATTAAGTGATTGATTGAATATTTAACTAGATATGTTTGTAAAATAAATACAGTATTTTAATGTAATAAAAATGTGTCTCCAACTTAAATTACTGCAAATTACTGCTTAAAATGTATAATGATTCAATTTAAATTCCTCCCAATTTTATATAATGTATCTTTTGATTCTTTCAAAATAATTGATTGGTTAATTGTCAATTACTGATGTGGTGTCTTGTATTTAATATGAATAAAAATAATATTATGTTATACAAAATTTCTGTAATTTTCTGTTAATAAATGTATTATTTAAATTTAATATACATTTCAATGTGTATCATTACTTTTTTCATAATAGTTAATTTATAAATAGCGAAATGTATTTAACACTTAATATAATGTAAGCAGCTGTCATTTTTGTTGAAAGTAAAAATCTGATGAAAAATATGTCAAAGCATATGAATTACAATTGTTTTGTTTTCTATAAGCTTATATATATTTTATGTGAAAAATACATTCAATATTTTGTAACAATGTCGCTTTAATTTAAAATTTAAAATTTGTATTCTGTTTAAATGCTAATAATTGTTTTCTTTTCATCATATGTAATTTAATATTTTATTATTATCTTTTTTATAATATTTTATATTTTATTATGATCTTTTTTTAATAATATTTTATAATATTAATATAATATTTTTTATATGATCTTCACTTTTAATTATTAGGAGTTAATTTGTACTTTTCTTAACTTGTTAACTTCTATTTTTTATTCCGAATTTATGTTAGATCAGAAAAATGGCAGTCTACACTTGTCAAATCTTCATCTTGGGCAAGGTTTTCAAATATTAGATGAATGTTTTCAAGTCGCTGACGTAATCTTTTTTTAATGTGTCAGTGTGAAGGTCGACACTATCCTTCCCTTCCACGCTTTGTTCTCCACACGGAATCACGGTCTATTAATCTGCGAAAGCACACTTCCTCAGGCTCAAGGTGATATCATCAATTCAGCCCCTGTCCTCGCTTTTCATTTTGAGTGCAGCTCCGGGGAGTGCGGCAGGGGCGCAGCCCGCTAATGGAAACCAATCCCAGGCCATGATCGCAGCCGCCGCCAAACGCAAAGACAGCGCCCATAATGAGCTATACTACGAGGAGGCCGACTATGAGAGACGAGTACGCAAGCGGAAAGCCAGGTAGGCCAAAGACCATAACGCACTCGCCATCTGCAAAAAAGAAAGGAAGTCCATTGAAAAAAAAATGAGTTCACCCCACTCACATGCTTTTAACCACATTTAAATTTGGCCTTGCTTAACGGATAGTTGAATACAAAGAGTGCAGCAACACCTGTAAACAAACACTAGCACAATACACACAAGCATAAATTCTTTATCCTCTGCAATTAAGGACCAATATGATGTGGTAGTGACATTTGTTTGTGTCTGTATGACTGTATTGTACTGCCCCGCAGTGGCCAAGACGGACACACCACAAGGCAACAAAATGAATTGAAGCATTAAATCATGATGCACAAGCTGTTTGATTATTTGCATTTACAAAGTAATTTTTTTATAGAGAACAATATTATAGAGCGCTATTTTGTTTAGTCAGAGAAAACAATTTAACTCGTATCTGTTGGCACCACTGTAATTCCAATATTCACATCCTTGATCAGGTTGGTGGTGGCAGTGGAGGAGGCTTTTACGCACGTGCGGCGCATGAAGAAGGAGGACGAGCGCGCCACGCCTTCAGACATCATGGATGTGCGAGAAGCGGCTCTGGCCATTTTCCCCTCGATGGCCCGTGCCCTGCAGAAGTACCTCCGCACCACCAGGAGGCAGCAATGTCACAGCATGGAGAGTATCCAGAAGCACCTGGCCTTCTGTCTCATCAATAACATGAGCCCCAAGGTGAGGTTGGTTTGCTGAATTTTAATCTCCTTGTATTGTGGCTGGCTCTCGTTTGTAGTCAATCTGCACTGGATGGACTGTGACATTGTGTTGATGATGAGACCGTCCCACTCACCCTGTTTGTGCTCACGGTACCCTGCTAAAACTCCAAACTTGTCTCGTAATAGCACCATAGTTTCAAAACATGGCATAGAAGTACAGTGTATGTTTTGTCTGTTTCCATGTCACTAGGCCTTCCTGGAGACGTACCTGTCCCCTGGCCCCACCCTGCAGTACGGCCCCGAGCGCTGGATGGCCGACCAGTGGACGCTGGTGAGCGAGGCCTCGGTAACGAGCGGCGTCAAGGACGGCAGCGATTTTGTGCTCAGATGCCTCGACTTCAATCTCGCCATCACCGTCAAGGGCATCCCGTACATCCGAGTGAGTGAGGAGTACGTCGACCCCAAATCGCACAAGTTTGTGCTTCTGCTCCAGTCGGAAACTTCAGTGTAACGGCCGTTGGCTCCTTTTTTGTCGACTTTTCTTAATCTCACAGGAAAGTACTTGGATTTTCTATCTTGACATCCTGTATGCACTATAAAAAGACTCTTTGTTGTTTGCATGTGGACGAGCGTGTGACTTTTAAGATGCAAAAATGTGTTTATATGGGGAGACATTTGCCAAACGCGTGGCTGAAAAATTAACAAAAAGCTGACTGCTAGTTTTGAATTAGCTGTTGGTATACAGTATGTACAGTATTTATACGTGAATGTGCTTTATTCCCTGCATACTTTTTATATTAAAACTGTGCATCGGTTGGATTTTAACTTTTTTTTTTTTAAATTTGCTTTGAGCAAGGCAAAGATTGTGAATTTGTATTTGACATCAAACACTGGAATTAGCACAGTCGATGTTTCATATATCTGAGTGTGTACTATGCTGTTTTTTTTTTAAATGACATTTTTATATCTAAAAGTATTCTGAGCAGCATGAGACTTAACATATTACACACAAATAATAAGTGATTACAGGGACCATTTCTAAAAATAAGCTTTATGGAGCTAATTCAATCGCGCACTGTTTGGATCACAGTCGTAGTCAGCATGAGCGTCTCACTGCTGCCCCCTATTGACCACTTTGACTAACTGCACATGTCAAACTACCTTAGGTTCATTTGCAAGGGGAAAACATGTATTTTTAAATATATTATTGGCATTTAACTGTTACGTACTGTTGTCACTGATGTAGTTTAGTGTTTTATAATGTTGATGACTGTACATAATTTGTCTTGACTTAAACATTTATCTTGAACCGTGTATGTGTGTGCGTGTGCGTGTGTTATGCATTTATTATGAAGACTCTTTTGTACTACTGAACATAACGTCACACAAGCTGTGTCCAAGTTGCATTTGTTAAAAAAAATAAGCTAAATAAAAAGAATTTGTACTGATATTTTCAAGCATTAAATTTTCTAATCATTATTTTCCATTCATTCATTTGTAGAAATTGCTGTTCTATAATTATAATAAGTTCTATAATTATAATAAGACCCAAAGTGATTAGCCGCTGCCGACAAAACAAAACCCGTTTGCTTGTTTTACTGTGTTTTTATTAACAGATGGATTTTATGCATGACTGTCAAGATCAATGTGACAAAACCTCAACCTTGTCAATTTACTGTATTAAATGCATGTATGGTATTTAAATACACATTACATACAGTAACTGTTCACTGGTTTTGAAGCGGAATTGCTGATATTGAGAATCTATTGGTTCAAAGATGCACATTACTCATCATCATCATCGTCGTCGTCGTCCTCATCGTCATCATCATCATCGTCATCATCGTCATCGTCCTCATCGTCATCGTCATCCTCTGTGTTGACTTTTCCAGAGAGGACGTCTTCAATCCAGTCTTCCAGCTCCTGGGACGAGGGCAGATCCTCCTGCTCGTCCATCAGCATCCACACGCTGTCGGCCTGCACTCACACGCACGCACGCACACACACACACACACGCACACACACGCACACACACGCACACCCACGCGGTGTTACTTGATAATGCCACACACTCAAACCTAACATGTCTTGATGGACTCACATCCGTAACGTTGACGACTCCGATCTGCGGTCTGAACAGATCCACCTTGAAGGTCTTCTCCCAATAGGGGATTAACTAGAAGCATTCAAGTTAGGAATTGAAATGATCTTCCAATTGCTGTTGGCAAGTAAACTGTATGGATGCTCACCAGCGGGAAATCGTCAGGGTCAATCCACACGATGCTGAGCTCAGGTAGGTGTGTGTTGTCCCGGGCCACCTCCTTCAGGATTTCCAAGAACTCAAAACCATCTGTGAGGAATGACAAACTCAGCCAGTTGCAACACTTATTTGCAGTCTGGACGTAGAGGGCAGAACATATCGTGCTCTAGCGGTAGTCTCAGAGTCCCCAGAAGTGACCCATAACGCCACAGAAAGATTTTTTTAACCTAGTTGCCATGGTAGCGAAAGCTAACTTTTCTTTGAGACAGAGCCACCCATCAAAATGGAGTCATTTCAACATGTGAGGATATTGAGGGCCCAATTTTCAAGAGCCATGTGCAGTCTAATTGTGCGCATGATTGGTGTTTTCTTTCTATTGTCATTTTCATAGACGTTTACGCCGTTTTGGGAGGAAACACTGCCAACTTAATTCCCGGTCAATCAAGACGCCCTCCTCATTCCCTTGATTATTTTTTTCAACACAGTATGAACTAATTACAACATAAGAAAAATATTCCAACATTGAAACATTCCTCTCCATAAAAAAAAAAAAAAAATTCAGATTTTTCTCAAAATCCGTAAAACAGTCAAATTTTGTAATTCATACATTTATCGTCTGTATTGTTAAGGAACCAAATAAGTTTATTTTTTTTTTTTTTATTAATTGACGGATTGATCAATTATCAGAATTTTCTTCTGTCAAATATCAAAATCGGCATCAACCTAAAAATAAAAAATAAAAAATCCATATTCGTTGAACCATAATACGGACCAGACGGAACTTTACTTAACTGGCTGCTGCCACACGAGGAACCGCATTTTCTTTTGTCGAACAATAAAAAAAGAAAAACAATAATGTTGAAAACCAGCATCTGAAAATAGATTTTTATCCTATTTAAACTACTTACATGTTGAAAGTTCCTTTCAGAGCGCCTCATTACAAAAATAATACATCTGGAGGTCCTCAGGTCAATCTGTATTTTTTTTTTTATTACCTGTTCCCGATCGATCTAAAATGGTTCTGCAACCCACCAGTTGAAAGAGAGTGCCACAGACATAAAATAAAATACCACATGATGGAATATAATCCATTTTAACCCTTGAAAAAGATTCCATCAATTTATCTCTAAGTGAATGCTGCAGATAAAACAAATTGATGAATAATTTAATTCGTTTTTTTCCCTGATAAACAGAAAAATGAGACACACTGGAAAAAAATATTCTTTGATGTCAATTATTTTACCCAAGTATACAACTTCCACGAAAACTAGTATGCTCAAGGGTCACACTGCCATAATGATGAACATCTGCATTTGTCCAAACAGGAAATCTTTTGAGTTCTTTTATTAGCAATGGCAACAAGCCATCAAATTGTAATTATGCAACTGCAAAAGCTGAAATGTTTTTCAATATTATTTGTGACCGCAGGGCAGAGGAGTCCAACTAGTTTCCCTCTGATGCTGCCAATATATTCCCAGAAGTGACATGGTAAATTGTGGCCACATTAAATATCTAACATGCAGACAAAAGTTTGTGGCCATAAATTGGGTCTCTGTTAATCTATGGCCACTGTAAAGCTTTGTACCAAAAAAAAAAAAAAAGAATAAAAAAAAAAAAAAGAAAGAAAATAAATCTGATATAAGTACCATTAGGCTCAACTGCCCAATCATATTCCCTAAAGGGCCTTACATTTGATGATGTTATTATGAGACAACTCATTTTACCTGGGTCCTCCTCCTCTGCAAAAGCCACAATGTGGATGCCCTCGATGTCATCCTCCTGAAAACAAACCAAATATGTCAAGAAAAAGCAGGGGGACGGGAATGCGAC
The DNA here is from genome assembly GCF_059441095.1 of Idiotropiscis lumnitzeri. NCBI lineage: Eukaryota > Metazoa > Chordata > Actinopteri > Syngnathiformes > Syngnathidae > Idiotropiscis > Idiotropiscis lumnitzeri. The sequence goes on along the minus strand of NC_142404.1, from coordinate 10,460,142 downwards.
GTTGTAAAAAGCTGTCGCGTTCCATCGCAGCTTACCCAGGTCTCAAACATGTCCTCTGCACGCAGCTTCCTCAAAGTGGGCCTGAAGACACACAAACGACACTGAGTGATGAAAAGCAAACATTTAGTTGAGTCATTTGGATGTACTGTAAAGTGTGTTGCTTTTCTTTTACCACCGCACAGTAAAACTGCACTTTCTAAGTGTCAGATGTAGAAAATAGTCTGCTCACAAGCATATTTGCATGATGATATCTGTATTTGATAAATAATAATAATAAAGACGTGAAGGCTGGCAACCGGTCCAGGGTGTACGCCGCCGACTGCCCATAAATGGCGCCAGTATGCAAGTGACCCTCCTGAGGAAAAGCGGTTCAGATAATGGATGAATGGATGGATGTAAGAAAAGTTGGCATTGCCCCATATGTATTCTCTTTTTTTTTTTTTTTTTTAAACCATGATTTTCATTGAAAGGGGGGAAATATTACTATAAATATTTAGAAATATTATAATAGAAAATATTATCACAATTGACAAAAACGACATTAAACATGATTTATTTGATGAATTATTGAGTTATGAACTAAGTCACTTTCTATAACTTTCTATTTTTGCAATATTTCGGACTAAAAATAAGAAAATTCAGGCTAACACCAAGTCTGCCATGTTCATTAAACATTCGCTAAATGTCACCATTGTCAACTTTGGACTAAACTGCGTGCTCCTTTAGTCTGGTGACTCAGCGGTTTAAAATACAAGCTTGGACTTCGCTCGCATTATGAACAAAACGAGCAACATGCCACTGCCTGCGCCGGGGGTGATGGAGGTTTGAGAGGCGGCACAGAACATCCCTTGGACAACTGACCTCATCTCCCACATCTTGCTTGTAAAAAATGCTCGGCACGGTGTTGGTTTTTAATGTCACCGGCGTGGCGTGTCCCATCTCTAATAAACTCCTCCTTGCTGAAATGTTTTTTGCACAAAAGTGAACGCCTGTCATTTTCGTAAATTGCTCGTCTCGTTCAACCGGACAAGAACGCACCCGAGTGTTATTAATATTACCATAAAAGTGAAAGTACACATAAGGAGGCTCTTCCTGTTTGTTTACCGTCTGTGCTCATTGATGAAGTCAACCAGGTCGTCCTCGGAGTGAGGTTTTCCCGGGATGGTGACGGGCTCCTCCATGAAGGGCTCATAGAAGTCCACCTCGTTCAGCTTCAGCGTCAGCTCTTTGGCCACCTGAAGTGACGAATACATTCAAACCACACGTGGCACCAGGCAGACGAAATGTTTGCGCGCTTCACTCACCGATTTGTCAAAGGTGGCAAAGAACTTGATGTAGGGTTGAAACTGCTCGGCCGCCTCCTTGAAGGCATCGTAATCTAAAGATGCGACAAGAGCATTATCTCACAAGCATCCTCCGCCATCACACGTGTGACATTTTCACGTCGACAAGTCGGAAATAGATGAACTTTGAGCGGGGCTTTTCGCTCCCACACATGGTTGGTTATGGGGTCACGGATGTGACAGCAGCTGCGCTGGGGAGGCGGGATAAAAATGGGAGCCGCAAATCCGTTGAGATGAGGCGGCAAAATTGCTCTGATGAGGGAGCACTGTGTTCCTTTAATTGAAAGCGGAGACACAGAGGCACCAAGACATTGTCGTGGTCAGTGGCAGGCAAAGAAAAACGTCGACTGGGTAAAATTACTACGGCCGGTCAATATGTCAGAAATACACCCGACACAAAATGTTTTTTTTTTTTCAATGGAATTATCACGATGATCCACACCCGATTCAAGAGATGGAAAGGTTTTCTTTCTCTCCTGTCTACATTTTATACTAAATGGAAAGACATTTTTCTGTTGATGTTGCTATATACTTTTATCATATTCCTTATTGGGCTCTTTTGGTAGTACAAAAAATAAATAAATAAATTAAAAAAAAATAAAAAAAGTTGGCAGAACTCAAAATTTGAATTTTACAACCTTCTGTAAAATGTTAAGATGGGCAATTCAACTAAATATTTTAAGTTGACCTGCTGAGAAAAAATTACTTTTCATAAGAAAGAAACAAGATTTAACAGAATTGTTGCGCCCTGTATTAAACTTCAATTTATTATTTTGGAGGCAACAACTTGCTTGTTTTTTTGTGCTAAATAACACTGATGGCATAAATGTCGATAATTTATATATTTAACAATAAATTTTTCCACCTTAAATTGCTGTTTAAAAAAGTTGTTTTTTTTTACGTGGTATTTGATGCTAACTCCAAATGGTCTGTAATTTCCTATATATGCCACACGATGGCGGTAAAGCGCTTTTTTTTTATTGGACAAAGCTATGGCTGTTGCTTGCTTGTTTGTAACATTGCTGTTTTTCTTTGCCATTCGATCTCATTAAGATTGAGCCCTTTTGACAACTGCCACAATTCCACGCATTTTTTTTCAATTATAAAACAAGAACTTGTTTTGTCCCTCACGCTCTGAGTCCTCGCCCTTGAAGTAACCGATGACACGGATGTCCTCCTCCATTCTGTCGAAGGCCCTCAGCTCCAGAGCGTTGTCTATCACTTCCACAGGCTCCTCCATCACCTGTGAGAGGACAAACATTTCAGGGACGGCGGTCATTTTGGGGGTACATGGTATTGTGGTTGGATGAAAGTTTAATGAACTCACTCCGTCTAGTGTCAAGTCATGGTTGATGTTTTAAATGAGGGTTTCAAGCCGGTGTTCTTGCATTAGAGTTTGAAGACAGTGTTATGGTTTCTGATTAGGGTTTCACAATAGGGTTTCAAGAAGTGGGCTAGACGGTTCAAAGTAGGGTTTTAAAATATGGTTTCAAGCCAGAATTAGACATCCATATTTGGGTTAGGGTTTCAAGACAGTTAGGGGTTTTAAATTAGGACTCCAAATGAGGGTTAGAATTTTAAATTGGGGTTTCAAATCAGGATTATAATTTTAAATTGGGGTTCTAAATTAGGGTTGCATTCCAGAATTATGTCTTCAAATTTGGATTTTAAATCAGGATTTGAAACCAGGGTTAAGGATTTAATAGAAGGCTAGAGTTTCAAATTAGGGTTTCAAGAACTGGACTAGGGTTTCAAATAAGTGTTTCGAGTCAGGGTTAGAGTTTTAAAGTAGGATTTCAAAGATGGGGATTGGGTTACAAAGTATGGTTTGAAATTAGGACTCGTGATTGGTTGAACTTACATCCAATAAGAACTCCACCAGAGTGTTGGCAGAGAGCCAACCGTCAAACTCAATCACACGGTCGGCCTTGAACACATACACGCTGCCTTCCTCCTCCAGGCCTGACACAGCAAACGGATCAAATAGAAAAGAAAATCAAATGAAACAAAATAATGAAAAATGTCTTGCTCACATATGAAACACAAAGATTTACAGAACTGGAAAAAAAAACATTAAAAAAAAACAGATAAAACCAAGTAAAACACGTTACATTAAATGATTTAAAATGTTTAATTGCTGTTTTGACAACAACAGAGCAAACATTATTAAAAACTGTTCCATTCAAAGAAAATTTGTTCTTGATCATATTATTAAAACAGTAAAACCGTTTGGTGTTTTTAGCTTTAAAACTGACGGAACTTTAATGTACGGAAAACCTACATTAAAAAAACTTAAATACAATTAAGTAAAAAAATAAATAAATAAAATGAACCTTTTTTTTTTTTAATGTAATTGAATTCAATGATTGAAAATGACACAATGTGTTCATATACTCCAAATACTTTTCCCCAACTTGTTGGTCAGTGATCAATTCATATATCCTGATCGTGTACTATTGTGACAATGATCATTGTTATTATTATTGTATAATGTTGACAATTTACAAACACCGCCATGTAGTCAGTGAGGGTTAGGGAAACAATAAACAAACAACTGCATCATATTTATGAAATGATCACTCTTTGACATGGTTTATACTCGCCTAGTTTCTTCGACACCTTGGCGTCTTTTTGTGAATCTACCATTCCAAAGCCGATGTCCTTGTCCTCCATGACCTGGGCCACGAGCTGCACATTTACCACAAGCAAATAAAAAGCATGAGATGAATTGGAAATGCCATTTAATGGTCTTTTAATGACTTGGTGCAGCCACTTAGTGTGAAGATGAAGGGGAGATTGTTGTACCCAGGAGGGCATAGAGACTTACTTACATAATTAGTCAGATTGTTTTAAAGATAGCACAAAAGTAAGAGCGTGGCAGTTGTTCCGATGTGAACGATCCCGCTCTGACATGGTGATTTATATTTGGATCACACATTCGGATAATAAATGGCAGTACAGTAGGGCTGCATTTCTGTCCCTCACTCATTTGTGACAGTTGACTTTCCCGCACAGCGCGTTTACAGAAATATCGTCTCTTGCATTGAACCCCAAATTAAAGATACACAGTTCAACTTTACTTATACAGCACATTTCACAACAGCTGGAGCTATAACAAAGCACTTTACTTTATTAAAGTGAAAGTCACCTACCCCCAAAAAATAACACCAATATGTACTACGCAGCCCGACGAGTCGAAACACGGCATTCCAATTGATATTGTGTTTGTGGAATATGAGCAAAATATTTCCGTTTTTAGCCATCTCAGGGGGCGGCCATTTTGCCACTTGCTGTTGCCTGAAAATGACGTCACAGTTGCTCAGGGGTCAAATAACAACCAATCATGGATCAGCTTCAGAAAACAGGTGATTGGCCGTGCTGCTTATCTCATATTCCACAAACACATTACGCAGAATGTCCACTTTAGACTGTTCAAGGCACATACAACATATTATTGCAAGGATTTTTTTTTGAGCGCTGGCGAATATCAAGTGTGCATTGCTGGCATGGGATTAAAGTCAACATTGAAGTGAGAGGTCAGGACTGTTCTGTGTGTAACATGAGATGCATTGTGCACATTGTTTCCAACAGTGTATGCTTCAAACGGGGATTAAATTAAATAAACTTCTGAACTCTCAAGAAGAACAGAACTGAACTCAAAGTAAAATGAAATAAAATATATTTAAACAACATATATTTTTGAAATTACATTAAGTAATAAAGTTATTATTATTATTATTTTCATTATTATTATTATTATTATTGCATGTTAAATAATTAAATATTTATGTATAAATATTATGATAAATATGTATTATTATTAAATATTATTGTTATATTGTTACTATTAAAGTTATTATTATTAAGTTATAAAAGTTAGACCTGGAATGTAAACAAAAGTAAATTAAATTGTCTAAAATCAAATAAAATTTGAATAAATAAAGTGAAATTGAATGAAATAAATTGCAATTACAGTAAATAAATTAATTTGAAAACAGCCCTGTGTTCATACAATAGACAGATTTAAAGAAATTAAATGCAAATACAGTTATTCATGTACTAAAATCATGTTATTACATTATCATCATTACTGCATTGTACTGACGCTTTGCAAAGATTGCAATGTGAAGCAATTCAAAGCTCATGATATTAGTAGAGGGGCATCTAGTGGTCTGTTTGAGCCTTGCTGCAACTTGACGCCCTCCTCCGGATGCAACAATGTGGCCTTCAGGTGTCAGCGTGTACTTGAACATAAATTATTGAGTAGGCGTGCTGTATTACAGTTTGAATTTTTCATTTGATTGTTGCCTATTGATTTGCAATACAATCAGTGAATAAAGGCGGGAAACATCATGATTCATCCCTAATGTATACATTTGAGTGTTATATATTTAGGTTTATTTAAAATGATCATCATGCTTCATTCCTCGAACCTCCAGCACCAGCTCGGTCATCTGGTGTTGTTTCTGCTGCTCCTTGCCATCCGCCACGGGCTCGTGGTAGAACAGACACAGCATGTTGTACTGCTTCAAGGCCTTCTTGTAGTTCTTGTCGTTGATGTCGAGAACGCGGTCTTTGCCGTCGTACTGCGGGAACTCCAGGCCCTTCTCAGCCGGGGCCAAGGGCACCAGGCCCAGGCACGGGAGCAGGAACAACCAGAGGGAGAGCATGCTCCTCAGCTATGCCGTCCGCGAGCTCCAAAAAGTCCCAGAAGTATGCTTTGAGTTGTAAGTCGCAAAGGTCACGTGGGCCCCTAGAGAGGTTACGAGAGGAAGCGTGAAGGTTCAAGAAAAATGTCCATCAGTGGTCCCGAGTTATCCTAAGAAATCCCACTTTTCCGTGCATCCTTTATTTCCGCCTGTTCCTCTCGCTCCTTCACGCCTCGACAGAGGAACGCACAGCCCGGCCTGCGAAGGAGAGAGATCGAGAAGAAGGAAAGCCATACATAGCAGTGCTCCACCTCCGCCCGTGCAGGGTAGGCCCATTTTTAGGAGAGCAGTTGTTTGAAGGCTAAAAATAAATGTCCGAGTGAGAGAGGCGGCTGGACGGCTGGATGACCGTGATGTCGAGCTTTAGGGGTGGGTTGGTTATTTTGGGAGAGAACCAAAAACAAAGTAGATGTGTGATTTAGCGCCTTGAGGAGATAACGGCAGAGTATTTAAGGTGACAGCACATATCTGCCAACAGGTTTGTGCAAAAGGGCAACTTGAACACCTGCGACGATTTTGTAATTATTTTGGGGTTCTGTGAGGAAGGATTTTGCCACAAAATGTCTTAAAAAGCCATGAATGTTCTATACTACTAATACTGTAAGAGGTTGACGGATACTGACAATAAACATATTGTGAAAGCGACTAGGGACTTAAAGAAGGCAAGAAAATGGAATCTTCAGTCCCCTGATCTCAACCCAAGAGAGAATCCTTTCCACTTTCCAAACACTTAAGTGAAGACAGAAAAGGCCACAAATAACATTTGAGATGGGGAAGGGAACAAACAAGACACTCAAATGGTGAAGATAAATGTGAAGGTAGCAAAAATGAAAAACAAGCAAAAAATAAAATAAAGACCAAAGATGAAGTCAAAGCAGAAGAGACAAAACCATGGTAAAAATATATTGAAAACAAAAGTGAAGGCAAAAAGTCTCACAACCAGGAAAGAAATACTGAAGATGAAAATGAAAACATCGGAAAAAGCGCACCGAGGGAAAAAAACAATTGAAGGCAAAAGTGAAGGCAACAAGGAACAAACATAAGAAAAAAATACTGAGGAGAAAGTGCAGACAAAAAGACTCACAAACAGAAAAGAAATACTAAAGATAAAATTGAATGGAGGAAGAAGCACGCCTAGGGGGGAAAAAACAACCAAAGGCAAACAGACCCAAAGATAAGCAAAAAAAATAAATAAATCAAAATACTGTGGACAAAAGTAAGGACTGTGAGAAAGCCGAAAAAGCCATACTAAAGATGAAAACAAAAGCAAAATGATGCACAGACAATAATGAGGACAAAGGTGAAGGCATCAAGACAGAAATAAAGACAAAAAGAACACCAACAAACAAACGTAAGACAAAAGTGATGGCACCAAGACCCACAAGCAAGCCGCAAAAGAATTTCTAGCAATAAACTTTAACAAGACCCACAAAAAGGATTTTTAGAGGGCTGTAATTGCAACAACTTTCAACACCCAAATCACTCCCAATGATCTCAATCCAAGAGCGCTTGATTTCAACATACGAAAGACAAAAATGAAGGCAGAAAAATCACACAAATAACGCTGAAGACAAAAATGAAAGCAACATGGCCCACAACAGAAAACAAACCTTTGATGATAAAAAAAGAGGACAACACGTTTCACAAATAAGCAGGGGAAAAAATAACAAAGACAAAAGTGAAGGCAACAAGATTCATAAACAAGCAGAAAGCAACACTTGATCGACTCCAAAGAAGGAAACCAAACGAAGCTGTTTTCCACAGCAGACATTTTCACTTAGCGCGACTAACAACATTAACGGGCTCTGTTTGAGCTTCATCTCCTCTCAAGTCAAGGCACATTCAAAAAGTTCAAGGACTGTCTTCCACTCGATGGCCATAACATTAGGTACACCTGCACATCCTAAATCTGAAGCTCCGCCCCAGTTTGACTTCATTTGTTGAACGTCGCAGCGCCGCTCTCACATTCATCAAACATGTGATCCTGACAAATACAAATACCCGATGACACTCCAGAGGATCTTTTCCATCTGGGTCACATCCAGCTGTCCTATTGCTCCTCCTGTTGTCATGGTGATGATCCAAAACACAGCCCTAGGATGGAAGACAAACAAGGAAAGTTTTTCAAGACACTTAAGTGCAGGATTTGTGATAAATGAATGGACAGTATCAAAAATGGGAAATCACGTGTGTGTATGCATGCAGATATATATATATATATATATATACAACCAATATATCATAATTGTGACTTTTGTTAAATGTGAGTAAATAAAAGACCAACGGACAGTTTATAAATTAAAATACATTAAAGTTGACATTTTCACTAAATAAATGAAAACGCGCAATGCAATGCTAAAATAACAAATACATAAGTATCAATAAATGTGTTAAAACAGAATTAAATAATTAAATATGATGAATGAATAAATTAATGACAAATTACACACTGACTCCATTGGCGTTTTTTTTTTTAATGAGCTAAATGTACCTATAGGGGGAGCCCGAAACAAGAGAATGTTCAAATTTGACCATGTCTTCCTTGCTCTGAATGTTCCCCCAGGCAAAAGGTGCAAACAAATGACCTCACACTGTGGCATATAGTTAAGGCACGTTGTGGAACACTCGGTCTTGTTTTGCACTAACGCATCAAGCCACACACTTGCTCAAGGACACTTGCTCAATTTTGCAGGCAAGAAGGCTTGTAAATTGATTTGCGTGTGCGGGTGCGTGTGTGCGTGTGCGTGTGTGTCTGAGTAAAGAAAGGGTCTTGAGTGTGACTGAGAGTAACAGCAGTTTGCCCGCCCTCTGCTTCTGATTGGATAAACATAATATCATAACCATCAAGCAACAGATACACAACAACAATCATCTGAAAATATAATCATCTGAAAAAAAAAAAAAAAAAAAAAAATATATATATATATATATATATATATATATATAGAGAGAGAGAGAGAGAGAGAGAGAGATATGTGGGTGTGTGTGTGTGTGTGTGTGTGTGGGCTAAACATAGGCAAACAGGGACATGAGCTATAAGTGTACATGAACTCACAGCTTGGAAAATTCCACATTCTAAAGGAGTGGTGGTCGGATGGCCAGAGCCAATAAAAATCCAGCAAATAAATGTGACTTTTTTGGCACACTGCATGGTTCTTGTAATCCTAAATCAAACACAACATGAGTGTGTCGGTGTCAACTAATCCTAAATCCGGCACAGGAAATCTAACAACTGATTTCTGGTCAAGTTTTTTCAGGTCTGGTCATTCAAGTGTCATGGCTTCTTAATAGTATTACAAATTGTTTTTTTTTTAACCTCAGGAATTTTGTTGTTGTCTCCCACTGACCAAAACGATGTTACAACACACCACAATGCCTGTCGAAAGGACACCGGGACTGGTCCAGAAAAGGACAAACAGCCAAAGCACTTTTCAAGCCAATAATAAAATCAATTAAGCCAGAACCAGGAAACAGAGACCTGTCAAGAAAAGTGAAAATCCTTAATTGACTCCAGTCCAAATTGTATAAATGTAAATAATTTAAAAGATGGTTCAAAAGCCAGCATCTGCAATGTTATGTGGGTGTGTGTAACTTGCGCATCTGTGAAGGTACCATTAATTACAATTCAGTTGCATTTATCTGTAGTTCAATTCACTTAAATGACCAAAAATTTTAATGTGTAATTTGTGTGCCTATACAAACAAATCAAGGCTTGAGATTGCATTGCATTCAATATTTAAAATAAAAAGAACTCAAATGACAACAAACGTGTCATGTGATGCAAATGCCAAGTCAGCGCTGGTGTGGTGTTCCGAGCCAAGCAAGGTCCAAACACACTGAGGGGCTCAACAAACCGGCGGCACTGTGACATAACACGCGAGCCCGTTTGAACGCCTGTCATCACACAAGACGACAACAACGCAACCACCGAGGCAAAGCTGACATTTGCAGAAAAAGAGCAGATGGTTCATCAAGTGGCGTGTTACATAAACGTGCATTAATCAACACATTTGATGTAAGCGGCATACATCTCAGTTTGTTTCTCCCTTATTTGTTCTCCTGCTCATTCGGGAATGGCAAGCGCTTAACCCGAAACACAATGCAGTGATCCCAATGAGCCGTCACTTTCTTCGCCTAAGATGGGGATGATTCCTTGTACTTTTCCACATGTGCTTCCACTCCCTCACCCAGCTCCGCCTTTTACCTTCAATGAGGGTGAAAACACCTGAAAAAAGACACGATGGTCAGTATGCTAACACAGCTAAACGTGTGTGATGACATGATGGCCAATCGTCAACAGACTTTTCATTTCAACACTTAACTGTGTTAATGTCCAGCATGATTTTTTTTTTTCAAATATAGTTTTAGAGTAATTGAGCATAGCAACAAAAAGCTACTTTTATTAATATCGATTTTAATATCTCTGTCAAGCTAATTAGCTATGCTATGCTAATCATTAAGAATGGAAGACAACAATCTGGAGTGATCTGATTCCTCTAACAGCTAAATAACTTTAAATGTGTAAATTTAGTTATTTCAATGAAAACCATGTACAGCAGCCCTGGGCAAACTACGGCCCGGGGGCCACATACGGCCCGTTATACGTTTTAATCCGGCCCGCCGAACTTGAAAAAAAATTAAATGAATAAACCTTGTTAATGTTTTATTTCCTAAATACTGTGTTTTTTCAAAGACATATATACTGTTGTAATGCTTTTGTTCACTTTCAAATTTTTAAATTAAATGTATTTTTTTCCTCCGATGAGGTGAGGTTACCAAAACACTTCATCCATCTGCTCCTGGTCAGGTCCCGCTGTCAAATTTTAGAGCCCATTGTGGCCCGCCAATCAAAAAGTTTGCACACCCGTGCTCTATCTTTTGGTGCCCGGCTTTAGTTGAGGAGAATGTGTTCTGAGAAAAGTGCCGTGACATAACTTCTGTTGTGAATTGGCACGATGCAAATACATCTGAATTGAACTAACTGGTCATGTCAAGCTCATCCATCAGGCAGTCAGGGCCAATCTGATGGGTCAAGAAGACAAAAGAAAATGATAAGATAAGGGTCCAAACATCAGACAGATGAAACATAAACAGACTTTGTTGTAACCTGAGGCATCACTCACGTGTCTTTAAGTTTTCCATTCACCTTCACCTATATTCGCAAGTTATGAGTTCATAGTCCCCATGAGATAGAGATAAAGACTTGTTTTGCTTCGTGAACAACTAACGAGACATATTTTGTCAAACTAATTTGGCATATGGACAAAATGCATAATCAGGAATTGAACACCTGTGCCTCGTTGTTATCTTAAGTTTAGAAAGGAAGTGTGAGATTGATCCTCATGCAATATGCGGCATCTCCCTGAGATTGCGTTTCCTGCTCACTTTATATTTGCACATTCTCTCTTGCTATCAAGGAGTTATTAAATAGATTCACGAGCACGATTTCACAGCACTTTGTCTAGAGGTGTTTTTTTTTTGTTTTTTTTTGGTGAATGAGGCAAATATATGTTGGCCACGGATTCACCACTCCCATAAATAAAAGTGTTTTCTGAAGGATGAAAGTCGTCCTTTCGTTGCCACACTCTTGACCGAACTCCAAGTTCCGGGAGAAGCTTGAGGACAATCTCAAATTCACACTGCATGTGACGATGCGACTAATTGGCCTGCTTCCTAATCAAACCCTGTTACAAATCAACAAGATTTATTCATGTCAATGGCTTCATTATTAATGTACAATTGATACATTTTTGGAAACATGAAAAAAACGCTGCTTCCAAAATTTCGGACTAGCGCTGCATGTGCTCTGTGATTAGCTGGTGATCAGTGCAGGGTGTTCCTCACCTCTGTGGATGAATGTTATGTTAACCTAATGTACACATCTCATCCACCTTTGGGAACCATGTGGTTCCCCAAGAGAATCTGGAGCTGTTGCTTGGTAACCTAATAGCCGCCAAGACTTCCCCACCAGATTAAAAATTGATGTCTGGCTGAGAACATAATCTGATTGAAGAGTCAATTGCCATTTTAACCTCGGTTCTGTTTGTGGTTCCTGTTTTTGTTTTGATCCAAACTACGATTTGCTCCCTTGTCTGGTTTGATGAATAAAAATGTGGCTTGTGGTGGAACTGATGCATGAGAAGCCGCTAAATGTTGCTCGTGCAGCCTCCTTTTGTCACGAGGAATTAGACCAAACGGTCTCACAATCTTAACAATCCATCTATAAATCATTGAATTTGGTAATCGGCATAACAACAAGCAGTGCCTCAATTCCTTTAAAAAGAAATATCTCCACCCCCTGTGATGAAAAAAAAATCCCACTTATTGGGCCTTCAGGCAAGGAAAACGCGTCGCCTTGAGTGATTTTACTTTGTAAACCGATAATAATCTCCACACTGATTTTTTTTTTTTTGGTTACTTCCGAAGTTTATACAGCTTGATTACGAGCCCTGACTAATAAAATCACTTGTATAAGAGCATGAAGTGCTTAGCTGCATTCGTCACAGAAGACGCTCCGTGTTTTTGGGCCCGTCCAACACGAGACAATGAACAAAGCTTGGCCCTGAATGCCAGTAGTTTTCCACCAGGACAATATCATGCCGTTTCCTCTTGAGAGAGACACAGAACCAGGGAGCGAGGGAGGGCGGAGGTTAAAACGCGTAGGAGAGGTGCTGTGCTGAGTGACTGTGAATTTAGTCAAAATGAAAGCCAGTCAAAGGAAGACATAATGCTCCATGCGGGAATACGAGCACAACCGACCTTCCTGAGGTCTTAAACAGAAATGTTGTGTTACAATAGGGCATTGTTGACGATAGTATTTTTTTTTTTACAAAAAAAATGTCGTGACTTGTGACCCTCTCCAGAACAATGTGATATACCTCAGCCAACATTTTGAAGAAAATAGAATATACTTCTTAAAGGGGAAGTCAACCCCCAAAAAATCTGAACAAGAATATGTTCTATGCAGGCCTACGAGTTGAATCACGGCATTTTGATTAATATTGCTATTGCGGAATAGAAATGTAGCCATAAAAATCGCAGTTAGCCAGCTCAAAGAGCGGCTATTTTGTCACTTCGGTTGATTGTTGGCTTGTTTTTTGAATAAATCATGTGGTCATCCATCCATCCATTATCTGTACGGCTTCTCCTCACTAGGGCCACGGGGGGTGCTGGAGCCTATCCCAGCTATCTTCGGGCAGTAGGCGGGGGACACCCTGAACTGGTTGCCAGCCAATCGCAGGGCACACAGAGACGAACAACCATCCGCGCTCACACTCATACCTAGGGGCAATTTAGAGTGTTCAATCGGCCTGCGATGCATGTTTTTGGAATCTAGGAGGAAACCGGAGTACCCGGAGGAAACCCACGCAGGCACGGGGAGAACATGCACACAGGATGGCCGGAGCCGGGATCGAACCCACGACCTCTGCACTGTGAGGCCATCGTGCTAACCAATCGTCCACAGTGCCGCTCATGTGGTCATCGTCTTGGAATTTCCGCACTGGAAGGAGGAAGTTGAAGGTTTAGATTTAAAAAAAAAAAAAAAAAAGTGGTATTTTTATTTGCTTTAAACCTTTCAAGGAGAAGGGCGTGGGGGGCACTAAAGTGTAATAAAAACAGAATATAAACTATGTGTTCCTTGTGCTTCTGAGTAAGAACAAGCTGCATTAAGTTAGCATGTGCCCACAAGTCACTGGACAGTTTTGTCATGAGTCACCGACTAAATGGCAACTCAGGTCAGGTCAAGATTCTTCTTCAAATGTCACCTCACATGTGAAGATAATAAAAGTACATAATCGAGAAGAGATCAAGTGAGGTCGTGAACTGGAGGCTTCTCGGTTGGCTGCGTCCTGGGTAAAGAAGGGTGCAATCAGCCGATCCACTTCTGTATTTGAACAGATTAATAAAACCTTGCCAAGGTTTTATGTAATCCTCGTCAAAAGCAACAGAAACGCAAAACTACATCGTTGGATGTTGGACGTGGCAACAAAATGACTCATTTGGTTTGAATTGGAAGCTGTGCAAGGATATTTTCAGTTACTTGGATTTCTCATGATTTGCCACTTAGCGACCACACGATCCATAAAGCGACCTATACTGTATTTGATTTGTGATTTACAGGTGACCAGTGTGCCTTTTGCCTCATGTCAGTTTAGCTTGAATAGACTCCAGTTCCCCGCTTCATTCAACAGGTTAAGTGGTATAGAAAATGGATGAATGGACTTCTGAAGATTTAACTGTATTTTCCTTCACCTTCTCAAAGTTTATAGTCGTATTTAACTTTGTGCATTTAATCTTTAAGAACTGTTTTTAAAATAAAAAAAAGTTTTATTAAACTTGGGTGCAAAATATTTAAACTGTGTCATTTTAAAATTTTTAAACGGTGCTCAAATTCAACATTAGTCATTATGGTGGTACTTGCAGTTAAAGTGCAAGTTTCACCTAAGCGTGACCCACCCTATTTTGAGCAATAAATGTATATTAAGAATACTCACATTATTTAAAAAAATTTTTTTTTTAACGCAAACGTCCTACATTGATAGTTCGACCTATGGCAACAAACAAAACTAACAACGAAAATGCTTTTGTTCGGCCAATCCCCAATATTCTTCGGGAATGACGTCATATGAAGAACGAGGAATCGCCAGTCGCCTCTGTAATGCGTTGTTGATTGTCCGGTGAGCTGCTCAACTGCCATTGTGTTGCGTTATTGGGCGAAACATCTCGGCGGTGCGTGGCGATACATTGTTCGCGTTTTGGGAAGCATGTGTTTTGATTGCCAAAAACCCCCCAAAATGGGGCATGTAAATGGACCAGTTTGGTTCTGGCAAAGAAAGGAAATCGACGAGTGTTCTTTGCATATATTAAAGGACTACTGTTTTTGAAGGGGGTTAAATAAGCCATTACTTTTTTTTTTACCGGATGGTAGAATCGCTCTTGGTTCATACCTCAGTTGCTTCTAATGTGATTACCATATTTGTAACTATCACAAAAAACATTTCTTGGTTTCCACAAAATTCTTTATTTAAAATCTTTTCAAACTCCATAAAAATAACAATGTATCTTTCTCTCTCTCTCTAAAAAAATGGCTTAAAGCTCATTCTCAGTGATCATCACTGCAACAATCACAATCAATGTTCCATCATTCACACCTGAAATTGATAACAGTTGCGCTGTCACATTTAACACAACTTTGAATGAAAAAAAAAAAAAGCATTTAACTGTTATGCAAAACAATCACATTCATACATTTCATCGGCAGACAATAAACCTTGTTTGAGGAAACCAACTGCAACAGTGACCGTGTTAAGATGCAGCCAACTGAAAAGCTACGACGCAACAAAACTGACTTATTAGATGGCTTTAACACAGCACACAAGTTTGAGTGTAAAACCTTTTTTGTCTTTTTTTTTTTTTGTTAGTCTACAGCTCACACTAAGACACATTTGGTAAAAGGTTGTACAAAAGTTTTACTTGCAAAACAAACAAAAAAAAAGATCATTTAGCAGTGCAGTGTATACACAGACACGGTAGGTACACTTGAGAATGGCATTTGACGGAAAGAACCAGAAAATAAGCCTTTTAATAAAATGCAACAGACTTAACGGACTTTTTGAACATAGGATATGCATAAAACATAGATGAACGCAGAATCATTAGTAATGTTTTCGTGTTGTTCTTATGCGAAAATAGTGCATAAAAAACTTTTTCAGTTGCTTTTTGAATTCAACAAAAAACAACGGCAAATAACATTTACAACACGGTTAAGTACCATACTAAAAAGAAAATTCACTTTTGTGCTTCTATTTTAATATGGGATGTCTCAAAAGTGTTTCATAATCAGGGGTGAACACCAGTAGAAAGGCAAATCTTTTTAGGATTAGATGGAAAAAATGTCATAATGGTCCCCCACACGGATGAAAGGCTTAGTTTGGATTTATTTCATGAAGTATACTAATTGTAATATCCAGGCCAAATGAAGAATAAATTTAAAAATGAACATAACACAACTTCTGTGGTCTACAATCTTAAATAAACACCACAGACATGAATGCTACAGTAGCAACTATGTTTACACTCACAGTAAACAAGAAAGAAAAATGAATCACAAAACTCTTCACAAACCAAAAAAATAAAAACAAGAGAAGTGCATAAGTCAAATAAGGCCAATATTAAAATTCACTTAAAGTAAAACGAGATTCAATATCTGAGTAGATATTCAGAGTGCAGAATTAACAAGCACTGTACAAAACGGACAGGCAAGTGCCAGATGAGCTTCAAAAAGTCTTGAAAAGGAGCATATTTTGTTGGCGAGGAAGATTCAGTCATTCCCAAAAATATATATATTAGAATAAGCTTAGATCCCTGTTAGAGAGCTACAAAAGACAACTGTAAATATTACAGAGAGATCTTCTCAAAGCTTTATAAAGTCATCTGTTTGTAACAGGTCCCCCGCAAGGGCGACGTCCACCTTGGTAAAAGCCCCCCCCCCCACCTGTCAGTACCAGTTAGTTGATTGCAAGGGTTGACTACAGCGAGAAAACGACAAACATGAAGATGCCCACGGAGCAGACGAAGCACAGGCCAATATTGAGGAGAAGTTTAATTCGAGGGGGCTCGTGCAGCATCTCCGCGATCACCCTGGCATTGTCCTGGGGCACTTTTGGCTGAGCGTCCTGCAACGGCTCCTTGAAGCCACAAAACCAGTCCAGCACGCGAATGCAGCGACTGGCCTCATAGCGTTCTTCCTCATCCAGTTTGCCGAACCTGTCGGCGGGCGTGGTCGCGGGGGACGGCTCCGCGCTGGGGGTGGCCGGGTCGTGGTCAGTGGACGGGACAAGGAGTTTGATATCGGCGCCGTCCAGACACCTCTCCTTTCTGACATCTGGAGGCAAGCCTTTGTGCAAGCTTGCGTCACCATTGCAGTGGCTCTTCTCAGTCAGCTTGTACATTTGCTCTCTGTCCTTTTTGCTCTCGGGCAGTTTTTCAACATGACGGAGTCCCCACACCGTCGTGGTGCGGATCTGATCCTCATCCGGCGGAGATGTGAGAAGACTGACCACCACGGCCACAAAGCCTGAGATCCAGAACAGGCCAGCTGCCACATACATGTAGTGGACGTGAACGATGAAAGCAGGTCGGTTGTCGGGTTGGTCGCAGCGAGGCTGGCGGTACATAAAAGCCAGGACTAGTCGGATGGTACCCAGAATGAAACCGGTCATGCCTCCCCAAAACGCCCCTTTCTCATTACACCGTTTCCAGAACACGCCAAGCAGGAAGAGTGCAGCGATGGGCGGGGTGAGGTAGCCGGCCACTTCCTGGATGTAAAGGTAGGTCTGGCCGCCTTGCATCTCGATGATAACGGGAACCCAGGCGATACTGATGGTCACCATGAACATCACAAAAAGGCGGCCCACGATGAGGAGCTCACGCTGGGACGCCTTCTTTCGAGCGGTTTGGTAGATGTCCAGGGTGAAGATGGTGCTCGCGCTGTTGAAGATGGAGTCGAGATCACTCATCAGGGCGGCGATCATGACCGCCATCATCAGACCGCGGAGTCCCACCGGCATCACGGCCATGACCAGACGGGGGTACGCGATGTTAGAGCAGCCCGCCTGAGAGCCACACACGGCCATGCAGTGCTCAGGCCCGATGCAGGCGATCTCATCTGCAAACAAGATGCGGGAGATCATACCCGGGATGACGATTACAAACATGGGAAGGATCTTAAGGATTCCTGCCATGAGTGTCGAGCACTTAGCGTGAGCGATATTCTTTGCGGCGAGCACTCGTTGAACGATGACCTGGTCAGCACACCAGTACCAAATGGAGGCGGTGGTTTGGCCGAGAATGAAGCCCGGCCACGGAATGTCTTCATCCAAGGGGCCATGGAGGATGCGAAGGGAGTTGGGTTTGGGATGGATACGGCAAGAGGGAGAATAGGAATAGTTCCCTGAGGCCAAGATGGCGGTAACATTGGGGACAGCTTCCATGTACTTAGTTTTGACACCTTCTAGCCCACCCACTTTCTCAAGGCTGATGATGGTTAATGTTAAAGCTCCACCGATCATCAACACGGCCTGAAGGGCATCCGTGTACAGAACCGCCACCAGACCACCGGTGACCGTGAGAAGGGCGGTCATGCTAATGAGCAGGACTATAGACAGGTAAAGATTCCACCCGAGGGACTCCTGGATGAAGAGCGCGCCGGCATACAAGTCCACAGACAGCTTGGTGAAAATGTAGAGGAGAACTGAGAGGAAAGCAAAGTAGACTTTGAGCCGAGTGCCGCCATAGCGTTTCGACAAGTATTCAGGCATGGTGAACACTCCCGAGTGGATGTACACTGGAATGAACACCCAGCCGAGCAGCTGCAGAAGCAGAAGGGCGTTGAATTCCCAAGCTCCCACAGCAAAGCCACCCGCCGCTCCCGACCCGGCCAGTCCGATGAAATGTTCGCTGCCGATGTTACTCACGAAGAGCGACGCACCGATCACTATCCACGTCATGGAGCGTCCGGCCAGGAAGTAGCCGCTCACAGTGCTTCGGTTGGCTTTCCACATGGCGAAAAACCCGATGACAAGTACGAGGACAAAGTAGAGCGCAACCACTGCGATGTCGGCCGCTTCCATTGCAGGTCCCATTTTTACAGGTGATGTGAAAATAAAAAAAATCTTGGCAGAAATTGAAAGGACGTCAGCGACTAAACGCCCCCCCAAAAAAATGCTTTGGTTTGCTGTCTGGATGGAAGCTGTCGTGTCCACTGTCTGGTCTAACTCGCTAGCTGTGCTTCGGATGGGGTTATCCACCAGTACGAAGGTTGCCCTACTTTTCGAGGAAGCTGCGGGGCCTTTTGGTCTAGAAAAGTCTCGAATTTTTGTTCCTGCAAGACAGCAAAGGCAAAGAAAAACATCTCATTAGAGATTACATTTCAAATGGAAAGTTCTGGACATCACGTTGACAAGCCATAAACATGAAATAGACTTCAGCATCTTAGTGGCCAAAACAAATGC
The DNA here is from genome assembly GCF_059441095.1 of Idiotropiscis lumnitzeri. Classification (NCBI taxonomy): domain Eukaryota; kingdom Metazoa; phylum Chordata; class Actinopteri; order Syngnathiformes; family Syngnathidae; genus Idiotropiscis; species Idiotropiscis lumnitzeri. The sequence continues at coordinate 10,441,077 of NC_142404.1, read as the reverse complement.
ACATGCACATTTTCTCAAAAGTTGAAAGGTCAACATAAGGTTAACATTTAAATGGGTTTAGCTTAAGAGTTTAATCTTTTTGGCGAAAAAATAAATAACAGATTAAGCATGATGACCACTGTAAACGTGTATAGAAGCTTAACAACATTATGTAAGGATGTGAACTAATCTGACGCGAAACTTCTCAAAATTCATCAGTTCCAAGTATGCCTGCATATAATGTAAAAAAAGGATGACCACATCTGAAAGGAATCTCAGTCATGAATAAAAAAAAGAAAATCAGCAGAAAATTACATGACATTTTTTTGTTTCCAAGTCACGACACAAGTGCATCTGTTCCTGACATATTCTAATCAAGTGGTAAACTTAGCCTACTGCTGTCCTGCAGCAAATTGAAATATAAATTGAAATAAATATAAATATAAATTGAAATAAATATAAATTGAAATTGAAATAAATATAAATATAAATTGAAATAAATATAAATATAAATTGAAATAAATATAAATTGAAATAAATATAAATTGAAATAAATAAATAAAAAAAAAATATATATATATCCAAATGCAAGGGTTTTGTGTCACAATGAATGTTGAATCTGCTACGTCTGAAAACGGCCCAACTTGCACAAGTTAACAGTTAACAACAAAATTAAAGCTGGCACTAACCTCCAGAGAAAAACTGAATGACTTAATTTCAGCTGACTAATGCATTAGTATCGGCCTTATCTTTTAGCGACAGGATGCACAAAGTCTTGTGTATCCGACAACTAACTCCCCGCAGGAGCAGAGAAACTGGAGACGGGCCAGTTATTGTTTTTCTACTGCCATAAGACACCAAAACCAGTCTGCACAAAGCTGACAGAAGTCAAACTATACCTTGAGGATTAGACCTACGAGAATAACAATGCATATGCCCACACTTTATTCTCTAATGACGACTAAACTCCCCGAACCACAGCCTCTACCTACTCACTGTCGGCTACCTGCATAATAAAGCTGACACATGCAGAATGCCTCGCAAGGTTGCAAGGCAACTGAGATTGAAAGATTCTGTACTTCTGCAATTCACTGTGCAATGTTATTGACTGACTTAGTCACGTGTATAAAGGTCACCTATTAGACCAGGCGTGGGCAAGATTATTATTTATTTTTTTTATATATTCTTAAAAAAATATATTTTTTTAAATATTTATATATTAAATATTTTAACTCAGTTCAATCAGTTTTATTTAGTTCCCAACTAATTTTCATATCTTGCAAAGCCAAATTCAAACACTGCACCATATTAGCTACACATGCGGCCCGTTAAATGTTTTAATCCGGCCCGCCGAACTTGAAAAAAATTAAATGAATAAACCTTGTTCATGTTTTATTTCCTAGACACCGTAGTGTGTCAAAGACAGATCTTTTGTTGTAATGCTTTTCTTCATTTCCATTTAAAATTAAATGTATTTTTTTTTCTTTGATGAGGTGAGGTTACCAAAACACTCCATCCATCTGCCCCTGGTCCGGCTCCTCTGTCAAATTTTAGAACTCATTGTGGCCCGCCAATGAAAAAGTTTGCCCACCCCTGTATTAGACTTTTATGGGGTTTCGCAAAGTTTTTAAACTCCAAATTAGGAATTCGCCAAAAACATATCATGCATTATAATAACATTTACATACAGTGTACATTGACCAGACAACAAAAGAAAAAGATCCAATGCAAGAATTTTCACAAATCTTCAATTAATAATGGTCCACTTTGATCGAGGTTGTTAAGGTGGTATTAATTTAATGTTTCTTTCTGTGTCTGTTGGTTAGAGGAACGACTATGTTGTGGCTGATTGTGCTGCACAGTACATAAGGTCATCACATTTACATCCATATCTATGCGTTTTTTAAAGCTCTTCTCCACATTAGGTTGACGGCAGGGTTGGAGCCTTTCCCAGCTGACTTTGGGGGCGAGAGGCAGGGTACATGCCAATTGGAGGACACATTCACACCCTTAGGCAATTTAGAGTCTTCAATGAACCTATCATGCATGTTCTGGGAATGCATGTTAGGGCAATAAATTAATAAAAATGAGCAATGATAAATATTTTAGGGGGGGTGGTGGCACACTAACCCTATAAAAAGTTGCCTTGCCTAGTTTGTTTTAGGCTCGGAAGTCGAAGGGAAGTTTCTGAGTCACTTACATGTACAGTGTACAGTTTGTTTTATTTTGTTAGTTTTAATTAGTTTTCAGGGTGGCTGTATTAGTTTTTTTAGTTTTAGTTTTTTCCACAACATTTATTTTTAATTTTTGTTTTAAAAGAACGTTTTTTATTTACTTGTGAGCGAAAGCAAGTTTTGGAAAACACCCTATTAAGTGCTCTTTTTGAACAAAAATATCATTTTAAAACATTTTAAAAATACAGGGTACAGTTTATCAGTCCACAGACTTTGAATTCCAATAAGTGCAGTGCATGATACCGCCTCTAAATTAAGATACATGCATGCATGCATGTACCCAACCTAATTAAATGAAGCTAGATGCCTTGTTTGCCAATTAAGTTGCCAACTTCTAAAGTGGATTTTTGTAAATTGAATTCTTGTTGATAAGTATTAAACCAGGTTCTACAGTGCACTATTTTTTTAGTCTGTATAAAAATGTTTTTCATATATGAAACAAAAAAGTAAAGCACACTTTAACTAGCATTCCATTCTAGGCTGAGTTAAATGACAAAAACAGCTGAGCCATTCGAGCCAAAGACCGCCACGCGCAGACTCGTTTCCATTGAGCAGCGTCATCTCTTGGCTCTTTTTTATTGGGTGCTGCTTGATGACATCGCTTCTGTGCGACGCACATTAAGAGGACTTCAACTCTTAGACAACTGTTCAACCTTGTACCAGCTTTCGTCCGTTCAGTAATTTCGAAATAAATACATTTAAAATCAACCCCAATGGCTCATGCATTAAATTAATTACCAAAGACGAAAAGATGGCTTTTTCCTATTATTATAGTTTAATAAACGTAAAACGTAGCTTTAGTTAGTTTTCGTTTTTTTTTTTTTTTTTTTACAGCATTTTTATTTTATTTTGGTAATGAAAATGTTTTTTTTAATTTTAGTTTTAGTTATTTCGTTAATCAAATTAACCTTGCTCGCAACCCATTGTGACCCCAGGTCCCCAAGGGTTGATAACCTGCAAAGGTGAAAAATTTCTCGAACTCACAACTGTAAGGCAGATGAATTAAACGCTGATTCCTGTCCTTCCTAAAGAAGAAATTAATCAATGGATGACAAATAATTACTGTTGCAAAAAAAAAAAAAATGGATCACATCTTAGCTATGGGCTCCTAAGGATGGGAAGTTGCATAATAAACAGCGACACACTTGTCCATCTGCCATTCGTGCCTATACATTAAAGACATTTTCCCCCCAAATCATCAATATTAGTTTTATTATATACCATAAGAGATATGTTGGTTCCACGCAGCAATGACAGAGGCAAGATTTAAAACCAAAACCACAGAAATGTCAGGCTGATGTGCTAATCCCATGTCCAATAAGCGATAGAAGGCTTATTTGGTGGGGGTCAATTTTGGGACACAATAAAAACTTACTCCCTATCCATTTTGGTTATTGGTCATGAGGGTTAGGAACCTGTATAATCTATAAAACTGTCACTTGTGTTTACACATTAAAGTATTTTGTCTTCACACAAAGCAACGACTTAAAAATTGGAACCCAGAAAATTCCAACTTTGAAAATGAAACAAAGTGAGAATGGGTACACACTAAACAGGTTTATTTTATGTGCGTGAAATTATTTCTCAGACCCAATTAAAAGTGACTCGCAAGCCATTTTGGCTCCGGGCCCCCCGAAGTTGGAAACCTACGTAGAGGAAGGTGAGAAATTTCTAGAACACTATCACTCGCGTGGCATCTCCTGTGGCGTATCTCACGAGTCTCCCTGTGTCTACAGAAAACGTTGGTCAATGTGCATTTTCAAATTAATAATAACTCTATGTAAAATTTACAGGGTAAAATTACGAATTTTGGATGTTTAACAAGACACGCGAAGGCACCACGAAACAGGAAACAATATATTTTACATATCTTTCAACGCGCTTCAGTGAGCCGAAAAAGTCTTGAATGTTAACATAAATGGACACATATGCACGTGCATAAGTAGAGGTGGTGGTGAGGCTGATTCTGATGAGCACAAGAACATGTACCTTTCAAGCTAGCGTCAGGATGCTAAAGAGGAGACAGCAACACACCTCCGACAGGAGATGAGGATGGACAAATCAACAGCAAGATGAAGAGGAGGAGAAGTCGGGATTGTTTCGTCGCTGAGCCCCGTTGAAAGTAGTTCCTCTGTGTCGCTTTGGAAGTGCTGCTTTCTGCATGACGGGCTCGTCTTGCACAAGTCGGAGGTCCTCTCTGCCTCTCCTTATAGCGAGCGGACGTATTTCTAACGCCACGCCCCACACGTGTGGCTCACCCGTGACGTGTCGCGCTGTAAAAACAACACGCGGCAAAAAAAAACACATTATAATAAAAAAAAAATCCCCAAATAATAATAAAATACGACAATTATCTCAACACTTTTTTAAAGAGCAACTTAACAATTGCATTTTCTTCCGCCAGGACACACCTCTGAATACATCTCTCGCTTTTGTAACAGAGGTGAACGCACCAAAATAAATGAATAAATAAATTCAATTAAACGCAGTGAAAAACAAATATCCCACCAGTGCTATTAATTCTAAGAATTTTTGTAAAATCAGTTCACTTTGATAAAATCATAGAAAGTAGCAGACCACTCCATGCAATTGAGTGGTTTAGAGATTTTGTAATCTGATTAGAAGGTGGCACATACCCTAGGATCAAGGCTGCAGAACATTCTAGATGTAGTTCATTACAATACATTATGAGCAGAGGCTTACAAGTTCGCAGCATAGTGGCCTAGTGCAGTGTTTCCCAACCTTTATTGATAAATTTAGTGAATTTGGATTCCACTGGCCTTGTGGTAAGCATCTCTGCTGTGCAGTTCTGAGATTCAGGAGTTGAAAGCGCTGCCTTCCTGTGTGGCGACAGCATGTTCTTCCTTTGTGTGGATATTCCAGTTAATTTCCCATTGCAAGCAATAAAACAAACTAATGCACAGTACCTCAATAGGTCCTTTTGTGAGTGTGAGGGTTTGTTTGTCGATATAGAAGTATTCCATGGTGTAACCCACAACTTGCTTAAACAAGAGATAGACTTCGATTTACCTGCAACGCTAATGAGAACAAGTGCTATAGGAAATGGATGGTTAAATGTTCTTCTTTTTCAAATTGCATGGTGGGTTGATCCCATGTATGGCCCGGGGGCCTCAGATTTACCACACATGGTCTTAAAAAACAAAGATGAAATAGGAATTTTGATTTTATTGTTTTAATTGCATTTTAATTCTCATAAGAACTCCTTGTAAAATGTAATTATTGATGGATGAATCAAAACAAAACATGAATTATTGCAATAAATACGCCTTTGCAAAGTATACTTTAGCACGCAAGCAAAATGACAATGCACCAGGATGAAACATGCCATTCATACTGTCCCCAGACTGACCGATACCAGTTATTGAGTCATCATTGTATATGGTTGCTACATTACTCTGCTTTTAGTGGAAAATTCCACTATTTAACTTTTGAATAACAAGCTCATACAGTCAGACATAGTGCATGTGATAAAGAGGCATGTGACTATCAGATAGTGACTATCTTCATGACATAGTCATCTAATATATTTTTTTTTTCAATGCTGTAATGTCAGTGGGAGATAACAGGGCCAACAGAAAGGTTGACTTTCATCAAAACATCCAGCAACGGCAGACAAGGCTCTGCATATTACAGGGGGAGGGAAGCCGAGTAAATTTCCACTGGCTCGTCTGGCCCGATACGTTGGAAATTTCCATTTCAAAGAAAACTACGTTTCCCAGCGAACCTTGCGCGAGGGTGACGTGTTTATAAGTACATGTGCGTCGCGTGGCCACCGAACGAGTAGCCCGTTGGAAATGTAGGAAGTAAACACTCTACAAAAAATGCACACGTTTTGACACACTCATTGGGACACATTAAACGTTATAAAGTAGCTCTATAAATAAATAATGACAGATCTATCTATCTATAAGCAACATCATTATATAAGTGTTTTTTTTTTTTTTAAATCGTTTTCTAATTAGAAGTAGTCTTTTGCTAAATGCGCACCGACAGTGAATAAAACCTCCAGTATGCTATATGACATAAGAGGGCTCTCGTGTATTTTAATTAGAAAACATTTGATGCATTTAGCTATTCATGATTGTATTTTTGCCAAAAGTCAACTGGAAAGGCTCACTGGCGCCCCTCGTGAAGAAGGGGTTCAGAGAATGGATGGAATAAGCAATATTTTAAATTAATCTCATTTAATTTATTGATTTGTCTCTTTCTTAAGGGTGACTTAGCAGGGGTGGGGCAGCGCCGGAGTGCCCTCTATTGACCAGACAGTTTGTTTTCATTGGAATGAATGATGAATGAATTAGTTTGCTGTAGCAAGATTACCAATGGTAGGCACGTTTGCCACACATCTCTGAGGTTGTGGTACGTATTATTTGAGGTGGTACTTGTAAGTAGTTTGAGAGCCAGTGCTCTAAATCACAAGTGTCAAACCCAAAGCCCGGGGCCTAGATCCGACCCACAACATTATTATAATTATTATTTTTTTTATGGCCGACTGAGGCAAATAAAGTGTGTCTATCACAAATTTCTTGATAAATGGATTTCCTTTGGCAGAAAATCAGCACCAAAATTGCATTTCCCCCATCACTTTAACAGATATTACATTTTTTCACCAAACCTGCTTATTACTTGAAGAATAGTTAGTATAGTAAATCTAATAGACTATACATTAATAAGGTATAGGTAAATATTAATAAAACAAAAAACAATTACCTTGATTTTCCAACACAGCACTTCTACACCATCAATATTTAGCAAATATGACAACAAAATCCATTAATAAAAAGTTTAAATAAAATACATCATACTTGCTCGAGATATTGATCTAGACCTCCTTTCTTTGCTTCTGCCTGTTTGTGCAAGCTAGCTGTAGTGCTTATACATGGTGCTCTGATCGTGCCCCCCCCCAAAAAATCTTTTTTCAGGTTGAAACAAGCCAGCTTGCAACATTATTGGTTGACAGGCAATTTAAAGAATTTCACTCTAAAACAACAGTTATTTACTGACTGGGATGACAGTAATTTACCGTTATTTTACAATGCACATGCTGTAATTCATTTTAACAGTATAGTACTCTATTTTGAATGACAGTATATTATATTAGGATAATAGTGAGGGGGGGGGTTAATTTTATGCCAAATCTACTGTTATTTATTTGAACAGTGTCCTACTACATTTTGGATTACAATATGGAAGCATAACTGTTAAGGTATTTTTACAGGGCATGTCAGTAAAGAGCGCATATCTGCCTCGCAGTACGGAGGCACAGGGTTCGATTCCGGCGCCAGCCTTCCTATGTGGTCTGTTTTTTACTCATTTTGCTAGCTTGTGGATTTAATATTAGCGTAATGCGGGACTGTGCAACTTGACGTGTGTAATCCAACATAGATGGATGTAATGGAGGAAAGCAGGTCACTTTTCAAAATAAAATATGTTCAGTGTTGAATAATAAATAAACCAGAAGCACTGCAAGTTTTCTTCGTTTGTTTTTTTCCATCGGTGCGGCCCAGTCCAAAGTGGCACGCGGACCAGTGGTTGGGCACCATTTGACTAATATTACATTCCTTGACGAAGTCATACAGAATTCCCACTATGTACAAAGGCTTCACCATACTAGTTTCTCACAAAAGTATGGACTCCTTTACAACTGTGGAATTAATCTTCAATGAACTTTACATCACAGGAATGTGAGAACACACAGAACATGCAGGACCGCACAGGAGGTGAGATTCGAACCCCAAACTTCAGAATGCAATGATAGACCCTTGCATGCACAACTTCTTGGAATGCAGTTCCACTCTGACTGCAGATGAACATGCCAGCGGCATGTGGTAGCGTTTGCACAACATTCTTTTATTGCGTTGGCACTCAACATTCACAGCCAGCCAACCACTTGTGGGCAAGCGACATATTAAAAAAAAAAAAAAACCACCCTCTTTAAACCGTGCAGCGCGTGTCGTCTGCGGACACAAAAAACTGCAGGTCTGGTTCAATAGAGCTGCTGCTCGAGTAACACAAAAGTGCAATTGCGCTTTGCGAAGAGTTTCACTGAGGTCTGTTAAATATCCTTTTGGGTAACAGACAAACAGTGAGACGGCAAGGAGGAAAACAAGCGCCTTGGCAGCGGTAACAACGAAACCATTGTTCCCTACCTCCCAGTGGTTCAACTTGGCTTTGGCTGATGAGAAACACCAGTGCGGCCTCCGTTGTCTTTATACATGCACATGATCGTGGTTTCATCTCAATTTAAAAAGTCATCACCAGGATGATTAAAAATTCCTTAAAGTCGATTAATCTGGAACAACAAGACATGCTTATCTCAATACAACGATATAGTTTGCTAGCCTCATGACTGAATTAACATTTAAAACAACCTAAACTGATTGGCAAGTGTAAGAACTTGAAAGACTACTCATCCTTTGACGATGCCTGACAAGCATTAAAAAAAAAAGTGCTGCAATATCTTTGGGTTTTCATTTATTAGATATGCTGACACATTATGCTGAAATTTTTGGGCAAATTTTAGCATACTGTGTCGGGCCGGATCTGGCTCTGGGGTCTGAGTTTGACACCAATGAATTAAATAGACGGCAAAATGTACAATTAACCCGTCGTTTGTGTTCAACTAAGCAGGCGAAGGTACCACACAAAATCAAATTGTAAGAGTATATTGGGAAAAGATCCTAATTAGTTTAGTGTTCAATCTTTTTGTGATGTTGTTTAGTGTTGTATGTTGAACTTTTCCTCCGTGTATAATTAATGCCTTGGTTCAATTACAGTTAGGAAACACTGCCGTAGGCGCAGTGGCTAGATGTGGTAGAAGCTGTATTAAATAAATAAAGTAAACCACACAAGTGAACCCAAGATGCTTATTTAAAAAAAAAAAAAAGTTTATAGATTTTTCCCCCCTACTGATTCAAAATCTGCCCACTTTTTTCAATTTGAACATCGAGTTTTTGCAATAATATACAGGTAATAATAATAATGATATGCAATATATTTAATTAAGGGTGAGGTTCAGCAAACGGTGGATTTTTTTTACTGAAATGTAATAGGGTTGTAATAGCAATTACAAATCAGTACTGCGCAAGCTTTAAGTCAAACTTAAAAACGAAACATGAAACCATAACACCCTAACGTGCTGGGGGGAAAAAAAATCAGTGTCAAAAATACATTCAGGGACACAAATACATCCCAGTGTAATCTGTACCAATAAATAATGGGAGTATCAGCGTCAACTATGCAATTTGAACTTCATTACTACAAGCAATGTGTTGCTGTAGTGCCATCTATAGAATAAAAACAACATTACTATTGTGTAAAGGCATGTGTATGTACAATATAGAACCAACTCCCACAAGAAAAAAAATCTTTGATTATTAGTAGCATTAATAATACTACTACTGTTAAATCAGTGGCTGATGTGAATTAAAAAAATAAATAAATAAAGCTGCTCTGGCTGGCGAGTAGCAACGTGGTTGTTTGTAGCACAGAATCAGGTACCGTTGATCACAACAATGAACAACGGAGTGGTTCACGTTTTTTGTGGGGGGGCGGTTTAGCAAGAAAACCCCATCATATTATGACGGCAAAACGATTCTCCCAGATTACAGAGAACTGTTGGCTGTGAGGAACAATTTTCAATAGGGACATTTGTAATGCTATTTCCGTTGTTAATGCGAGACAGTATTGCTGGATACATACTGCAGATTAATACAAAAATAAAAGGCTTATTGCAGCTCCACTTTTAGAGCGCAGAGGCAAGGTACTTTCCAACAAGGTTTTACTGTATTCTATTGTTAGGCATACTTTCCATTAGACAGAATAATATTATCTCATCGGGTGTATAAAAAGGTTGCAGTCCGAGCAAGTGGAGCTTATGTTCTTTGGTGCGGCAAATGGAATGAGAAATGTGCACAGGCTGGGGCATGTTATATTATCAAATTTTATCTGTGGGGAAATACAATTAAAGGAACAGAATATAATGCACAAAGTAAAAAAATATAGTTTTTTTTAAACACCTTTGAGAGATTTGGATAATAAGAAAAACATAAAAATAGCACTCGTTGTGTAAAGTTGAGTTGGCTTGCTTCAGCACTGCATTATTTGCATGAGAACACTTTACTTTCACAGTCGTCGCAAGTTGATGTTAGCTTCAATTGCATTCTTGCACACTGAGCCACGAGAGAACAGTCAGGCATCTAGTCAGCTTGATTCAACATCCCTTCTTGTGTTTTCATTTACCGGTAATTGTCATAATTTTCCAGTTGCTATTTTGCTGGGCATCCACACACATTTCAAAATGTGTTAACTTTGGATGAGCACATCCGTGACACATTTCAGACGTTTGGGGCTTGAATTTCGCCTTTGGCCTTCATAAGTGGATGTTCGCCCGTGCTGAGTTTTCTTCGGGCACTCCAACCTCATAAACGTGAAGTCTGATGAAGACTTTAAATGCCCATAGGTGTAAACAATTGTCAGAATTTGTTCTGCGACTGGCAGGTGACCAGTCATCCATTATTGAAGGGAGATAGCGCATGGCAGAAAATGAATGGATAATTGGTGGAGGGAGGAATACAAACCTATAAGAGATTTAAAAAAAAAAAAAAAATCTGTGTTAGCTCCCTTTTGGGCAAGGTGAGTTATTTCTATCTGAGGAGTTATCAGTGAGATATTGTTCCAGAATCTCGTCAATTACGTCACACTCGTAATTGACTTGGCCAAGCTCCAGATAAGGCACATGATTGACAAGAAGGCGTCCAATGTTGTAACGCAGCTCAATCAGCCTGAGAGAAAGAAGGAGAGAAGCCAAAATGTGGTGTATTCCTAGCAAAGTGGTCATTGACGCAACACTGATGGATAAATGTTCGTTTTCCACTCAACTTTTTGAAGTGATCCGAGTTTGAAGCACTGTTTGCTGGTTCTATGGAAGAACCTCCATTCTGCAGCGCCGCTCTGCTTTCACTCTCCAGTGTTTTTTCTCCTGCTTGCTGCAGCCTCATCCTGAGCTCTTCACACTGGCTTGACAGGTTTGCCTTTTCTTCCTCTAGTTTCTTCAACTGATGGATCCCCAGAGGAGAGTAAACAGCAAGCGCCAGACACAGCAAACAAGATAAAACCAAACAAATTAAAAAAAAACTTACAGTCAAGAGAGAGTAGATCTGGCATTGGCAAGCACTAGATGCACGTTTAACAATATCGTACCTGAATGAGTTTATAGTCGTTGATATTTTTGGCAAATGCAAACTGAACATATAACATATTTAATATATTTGCTCAATGAAGGTTTTTGCAAACGCCTAAAAACTGCTTTTGAATGAGTTTTTTTTGTTTGTTTTTCCCCTCAAGAGTGTCAGGTCTTATTAGTCTTCCAGGAGAAAACCCGGCGAAACACAAGGTAAACGAGCCTTCATATGTATGGGGATATTGACCTCATTTGACAACTCAGCGTAGCAGTACGCATCATCAAAAAGCATAATGGCCGCTTGAAGGGGGGGGGAACAAAACACAGAAAAAAGGCCTAGGCGATTATCCCTGACTCAGAAGTCCGTATTGGTTAGAAACAAATTTTAAGGTGAAGTTATTTGTGCGTTTGTCCCAACGTCTTCACTTTGGATTTCAAATGATGGGGTGGAAGCAAAATCTACTTCACATGTTGCCTCTCTGAGAAGCCTCCATCCCTCTGGGGGCTTGTTTATGGTAAATAGAATTATGCAGTACATGCAAGTCTGTGTGTGTGTGTGCGCGCAATAAATACATTACCAAATGACTTCAACCTTTCTGCTTTTCTGAAGCTGAGCAGTAATAGCAAAATGAATGAATTTAAATGAAACCCAAAAGCCCATGTATGATATTAATAGGCAAAAACAAAGGGCATTTTCCCTTTAATAAAATCTTGTTTTATTAAAGTAAAATATGGTTAGTTTTATTTTTTAATTTTCATTCCTATTTTATTTTGTTAATGATTTTTATTTTTTTCCTTCAAGTTTTCGTTACCTATAATACTCATTAAAGTCAGACCCCATTTTACTATGAATACAAATGTGCAGCACTTGCCGGTCAAGCATGAAGTTTGGACACCAACCTGAGAAAGTAGTTTATTTCTCTCCTTGGTTCTTTGATCCATTCCCCAGACAAGAGCGTCAATTTGCCAAGTGATGTTGCCCGAATCCTCCTGGGCAGTACTAGGCTCCATCTGAGCAGCTTCAAATAAATCAGCTCTGGTGCTCACAATTTGATTAAGTTTTTCTCTAGCCTTATCAAACAAGCTTTTGTAGTCTTTATCCAGCGACGTTTCCTCTGTCTGGCTGGATTGGTGGAAACAACTGAAAGAAAATGGCGCATTACTCTGTACTCGTGCCTTAACATCTTTTTGGTTCAGTTCCTCTGTAGGCCTTTGTGTTGATTTGATGATGTCAACATCATCATCATCACCGCTATCGATATACACAATCTGATCGGCTTCATCTGTGGCCTGACTTCCACTACAGTTTTCGTCCTTAATTCTTCTTGAAAATTGAGTACCGCGTTCAGTGGTTGTGACAACCCCACCGTCTGTTTGGTCTGGGTTTTCGTTCATCTCCTTATCCTCCTTTTCGACCTTTATTTTCATTTCCGTCTGACTGATAAGAGGAGGTGGTGCAGTGGCGAGACTGCTTCCTTCATCGGCCGGCCACATAATGCCTGCTCCGGCATTTTTTGGTTCAAAGGCCTCATTTCTGAGCGGGCTGCCATCTCCCGATGACGAAGCATCTGAAGCACTTTGATGCAAGACATTTTGACTTTGAGGTGTGCTTTGTGACTCGGCGGACGTCCTTCTCTTTTTGCTGCCGAACACGGAAAAAAATAAATAAGTCACAATAAGCATGCTTACTTGATGAAATGCATAGAAACACAGCTGCCAATCTGTGGAAATTAATTTCATTTTTTAAATCCTGTCTGGAACCTTATAGCGGGACAGCATGTGGGTGAGCATTGTCTGCATATTAATCTGGTGATGAAACGTCTCTTGCGCTCCTTACCGCTGATATTAATCTGTTTGGCCTAGTCGTGATTGTGGTTAGCCTCAAGAAGCTTTCGGCTCGCGCCCAACTCCTCCGTTAGTTTTCATTGTCCATGAGTGAGTAGTGATGCATTACATCACCGGAGCTACTAAGATGCGGCGTGTCGCCCAACATACTGTTGATCGCAATTATCTAACAAGTACTTTTGATCGTTTCCAGCCAGTTTGATCAATGTGATTCATGCCTTTTTTCTCTTTAAATATCCAAAACACCATAACGAGGTCGCGTTGAGCGATTTCCATAATATCAGCACAAACCCTATTGGTTGACAGCTCTGTAAAAAATAACTAGGCTACAACTAAGGATACATACCTTAGAGTTGGGAACAACGAATACACGCTTGAAATAATTGGGAAGCCATTGCTACTGGGTGGGCTGTCAGCTAGAGAGAGAAAAGAAGGATGTGTTCACACTTTTTGGCATTTAGCATTGGCTAAAACAAACTGTGCGTTTAGTTTGGTTACGTGTGAACGCTATTGTAAGAAAGGAGCACCAGACAAGCTGAGTGAGGCATGTTGTAGAGCAGGCTTTGGTTGAAACATGAATTTACCAACAAAGTCAAATAACCAGCCAGCAAAGACTTGAAGTTTCCACACACAATCACCCACAAATGCAGTCCAATCAACAACGTGACTAGACAAGTTGGATCCAAATGCCTAATATTTTTAGTTGACAAAGGACAAAAGCTCTTCGCTTGAGATAATGCCATTACTCGGTCGTTATGGGGTTCAGACGTGATAATATGGGCATCAACTAAGAAAGAACATTAAAAAAAAATTAAATATACTTCACACAAAATTACATGTGCATCATCATGCAAGGGGTCCATATATTTGAACATCCTAGCATCACGCCAATTAATTATTTCAAAAGATGGACCACCGTCGTCACACATGACAGGAGACCTCATCATATAATTCTCTGCCATGGATGTTTCTCGTCAACTCGGACCCAAACGTTTACTGCCACCCACATTTCTATTTGACAAGTACGCTTTTCATTGGGTAGGCGTGAAAAAGTGCCTCACGCAGCTTTTCTGGGAAATTTAAGACACGTTTAGGCAACTAACATTGGAACAAAGTTGGTGCATGTATGTTTGTGTCACATTTGGCAGTAGAAAGTGTGTGTTGAGATCATTTCTAAATGTTTTTTTTTTTTAATGAGATACAAAACATCTTTCTTTTTAGAAAAAAATTCCGGAAATGGGAGACCGATTGTCATTTAAAAGCGTAATTGCTCTGTTGACCATAGTCTTATTAGGGTCGCGCTTTTAGATAAATTACTCCATTTGCTACACATTACTTTTATAACAACACAATAAACTACTTCCTGAGTTTCATATTCCTCAGCTAAATATGCTTCCCGAATAGCTTTCAATTGTTCAAAAATCAACTTTAAGTGAGTGAATCAACTGTGAGTGAGTGCTTTCGCGTTCAAATCTCAGGTTCCTGTTCTTGTATGCCATTGTCTTATAATTCTTGTCTCGTGATTCTTGGTCCAAACATTAAAATAAGTGCATGATTTAAAATATATATTTAAAAAAATAAATAAAAATAAAAACTACAACTCACACACAACGGTAATCCTTGGAGAGGATGAAGCTTCCTGTACCGACACCCTGCTCAACCTACTGCGTGGGGTAGTCGGCGTCGATGGGGAATGGACAGTCTGTGGTTAAAAAAATAAATAAATAAATTAAAATAAAAAAGGCATGAACAGGGGCATTATACAATGTATCAAAATGTATTTTCCATAGAAATATTTGGGCATCTTTAGCATCTTCTAACTCATCAATTGTAAAATTTAACAACCAAGTAAATATTTAGCTATTTGCCTACCAATATAGCCAGCCATATTCTGAAACATTACCGACTGGTTATATCAGGGCTCTTCAATCGCTTTACTCGAGGGGCGCTGTCCTGTCTGTTTTACCATCTCACCCTGCGGCAATACATCTGATTCAAATGATCAGATAATCAGTAAGGCCTGCAGAAGCTGGATATAACTATCCTGATCATTTGAATCAGGTGTGTTGCCGCAGGGAGAGATGGAACACAGGCATTACAGCGTCCCTCAGGGAACAGGGTTGAAGAACCCTGAGTTATATAATAATAAATAAGCATCCAGTGAGTGAATTCCTGCCAAGTAGCGTGTGACATTAGCGACTTTGCGTGGGACTGTCTCGTGAGTCGTGGATGACAGCAGCTTCTGCATAAGTATGTTCATTGTGCTTTTGAGTTTTACTGTCCTCCCGGTGTTTGTTAGAGTGCATTGATGACTGTGGCTCTCCTTTCCCACATGCACTGTGCAAGTGCAGTGGAACTTGTTCATTACATCACTTGATTTGCAAACCCAAGTAATGTTCCTCATTGAAATAAATGGAATTAATCTGTTGCAGCTGCCCCCAAAAAGTTTGATTTATTTTATTTTATTTTTTTTATTTAAATCACACAACAGCCTTTGTTATAAAGAAATAACAGCGTGTTCACTATCAAATCACTGTATAACATCTGAGTCTTATTACATACAGAACTATTTAGCTGGATGCGGCGGCCATTTAGAGCGAGTGCATAGTGAATGTAAACAATGCAGGGTTGTCACAAAGTGTGACAGCAAGTACACATTCAAGGAAGGAAAGGGGATTTATTAAGACTGAAGTCTTGGTAAAACTCTAACACGCAAGCCGTCATGTTGTGGCCAAATGTGGGACCTCATAGTACAATGAGGACTCGCTGGCTGGGACCTGCTGAGTAGCTTGTCGCTCATTTCAGAGTAGTCACGCCCTGCTGAACAGCCATCCATACATTTCCTTTAGTTGTTTGTTTTTAACTCATTGTTTATGTGCATATATGTTAAGGGTTTTCGGGTGTTCATAGGTGAATGGAATACCTACGTTTTGTTGTAGCTTGCGTTTGAGGTCATTCTCCTGATGTTCAAGAGCCTGACTTTGCAGCATCATCTTATTAAGGCGCTGCTCATCCAAACGCCATTGTTCCTCCTCAACCTTAAGGAAAGACGCATTCAAAAGTAATGCCAAAACAGCTATGTAAACACAAACAGATTTGGAACATAAAAATAAAAAAATAAACAATCACTGGACTTGTTCTTACCTTTTGCTTACTTTTCAACTTCTTTTTGTCTTCCCTTTCTCTGCAGTACAGACATTATACTATTATTGTTTAATGATTAAAATGAAAGATAAAACATACATACTTTTGCTTGTAGGTCTTTCTGTACGATGGTTGGTCATCATCAGAGTCCTGTGCCTCTTCGTCGGCATCGCAATTCCTGGCAAAACACATAAGTATTACTGAAACTGCGTGATTAAAGACTTGAGTCAAACGAAACGCCTCGCATTTTTATTTATCATTTATTTCTCGAGGAACCAACACACCCGTAATTCGCCGTAAAGGGAATGGAAGGTGGTTACCGCAGGGTAACAGAAGGTCAGTCAGGAGGTTTAACGGTGCAATTATTCAGAAAGCTTTGTCAACTCAAGACAGCAATCGACTTGAAAAAGCCATTAGGGAAGTAAGTTATCGTAAGAAAATGCTAACAAAAATGGGACCATTGTGGCCAATATAAATGAAAGCTCTATTTTCAGCCATTAAGTCCACACACTTTATTCTTTCTTATTATGTGACCTTAGTCTTGTAGTATTATTTTGTTATCAGTTGTGGTCCTAATAAGTCTTAAGTAATAGTGGCTAGGGGAAGTATTTCGTTTATGATGTATTGCCTGGACACATATTGATAAAACTGTGACTACCTGTACTGAGGATCAGGATTCATATGACAGGACCAGGTGTCCGGCAGCCTGCTGCAGTCAATCCCGTCAGGTAGTTTGCGCCATTTCATGCAATCGTCACACATCACCCAGTTTTGATCTGGACGCTTGCTGTAAACAAAAGAAGTCGCACAGTAAATCAAGCAAGCTGGCGATCTTCAGCTCGTCTTCGCCTGCCGGAGATGTTTATTCAAATTCCATCAGTATTTAAGGGGCTCGTTCAGTTCAATGGAAAATGACAACCACTCCACACCAAATTTCTCCATCCCTGATGTGACCAATTAGGCTGGGTGAGATCCAGAGCCATGTTCAAGCAACAGGATAACTTACATTATCATGCAGTGGCACGATCGCAAAGAAACATACACAAGACTACAAATTCTATTTTATATGCTATATTGTCAAGCCAAAATGTAAGCAGAACAGCACTGAGATAAGCGCCAAATATATGATTGCTCAGTGAAGATGTTGACGCGGTGGTGGAGGGAGGTAATTATTTAGCGATTGAGTAGTCTATGAAGTGCTGCCTCCACAAGTGAAAACACTTATTTTCGTTTTGGGCGCTCACAGATTGAAGACAACCTAGTTCCAAGGCACAGGCCCTGGTCAACATGGTTACGAAAGCTGGACTTCGACACTAAAAACAGGCTAATTTCAGTAAGACAGGATGTGTAAAGTGTACCATAATTCTTGAACCTGAAATTTTGAAAAAAGTAGAAATACCTCACCTTTAAATAATTCCTCCTCTCAATATGAAAACAGGACAGATAAAAGATACAACTGACAACGCAATGACAAAGTTATAAAACAGAAAGAAAAAAAAAACAAAGAAGGAAAGAATCAAATTCCATTATTCTGGCGACCCACATTTGGATTTGTATGTTATATTAAAATACGAACCTGATATCGTCTACTTCCACTTTTTTGCCTGGGTTGTCACTGGTCAGCCTGAAGCGAATTTCATTGCAATATTCGTCCAGTTTAATTGTCAAACTGCTCATAGTTTTCCTGTTTAAAAATAAAATAAAAATAATTAACTTATGGGTAGCACATGATGGTTTCATTTCAAAAGGTATTTACCGGTACATGTCATTCTCGATAAAGCTTTGCTTGTTGTGCATGGGCTCCAGGAAGTTACACTCCATGATCCCAATGACGCCAACACCTTTGCTGTTAGGCTATGACATGTCAACAGACAAAGTACATAGTTTAAGGGCAAAGTATTTTCTTCAGTGGAATATTTTCCAACACTCCTGATGCAGTATTAAACAAACATTAATTGCACAACACAAAATAAACACACACATAAAAAAAAATCCGAAGTGTTTGTGATTTTAACCTAGTTACCTTTCCCCCCCCCCTTTCTAAACACTTGAGTGAGGAGCAATTGTGTTTTTATTATTAACATTTTTACAGTACTTTAGGAACTAATGCCACAGTGGCTAACCTATTTTGACATTCACTGTCAATGGCTCCTCAATAACATAGGCAATTATCCATCCTCTGATTGGTTGGCCAGCATAAAAACTGTCACAGCCTGCTTCTGCTGTTAGTAGCAATCTACAGATATTAAAACATTTAATAATAAGCATCTCAGTTGATTAGAAAGTACATTATTGAAATTGTATTGTAATATCTATTTAATGCTTGTCGTTATTAGATACTGACTCTGAACTGTGCTTGACGAATGTGGCTTACATTGTGATTTTTTTTTTTTAACTTGTCATTTTGTATTGATGGTTTCTGTATCAGTGACATGATAGTGGCCGTGTTAAGATGTGAAATACATTGGATTAGTGCCATGTACGAAACAGGTTTTGCCATTTATAAAGACCCAAGAAGACCCTGCCTGTGGAGGGAACACTTCAATGAGTTCCAGAAACCTTTGGGTCTGCAGCGCTGTATGTATGTGAAATAAACAAGACCCATATAGTCCCTGGAGGTTTCTACAAATTGTGGATATTTTGTTAACATTCACAAATCAAAACACGAAAAAAAAGGTGTCGAATTTTTATCCATTATTGTACAAAATTTGCTGATGTTGCAAAAACTCACCCTGAGTTGGCAACCAATACGGTCATAGGCCTTTATCAGACGATTCTTGTGATACATCATGATGCCATAGTGATCTCGGCTTTTGGTGTTGTAACCAAAAGTAATGGGAACTCTTTTGGTCTGTCATAGAATTTAAGGAAAATGAAACCAAGCAAGTGACATTCTGAAATAATTCTACTTAAAAAAAAAATAATTAAAAAACAAATAAAAGAGGCGGCATAATTAAAATAAGAGGATACAAGGGACAAGGGCTTGTAGTGGTCTGTCTTGCTGTGTGCCAGACTCTTGGCAATCAGCTGAGTTTTCACCTTCTGACCTCGTACAACAACATGCATGCGAGGCTTCAGGTATAAGATACTGCAGTAGGCCTGTATGAAAGGGGGTGGAAACAAAAAAAAGAGAAAACTATACAGTCAGAGCTACTGTACATAACATAGATCACATGCCATAGTGTGTGCTATATTATGTAAGTGGTTGATTGCATGCGATACAATTATTGTTACACAAAAAATAAATAAATAAAAGGAAATGTGTGAGGCAATGTTTCTTACCCGTAGTGAGTACACACTGTCAGGTACATGTGAGGGGATTCTCTCACCAGGCCGAGTCATCTCTTCGTAGACATCGGAAGGAATTTGAATATCGTAACGGTCCGCTTGAAAATCAAACTCCAACGTCCCAGTGGATGTCCTGACAGAAAGAAAATAGGTAAATTAGTATCAGCATTATAATTAACACAATGTCTTTGCAGTTTACACTACCATGTGATGCCACCATCATGCCCACATCCCCCATAGGTGCAATGCGCCTGTTAACATGTCAATGCTAAAAGATCAGCATTGTTGAATTGAGTAGTGCTTGATGCACAGATTACCGTTTGCTAACTATGGTAACTTGTAAAAAAAACAGCACATGATTGCTCAGTGTTGGTAGGAACACAGTGGTGGTATTTATTTTTTTAGTGGTACGTCCATGTGCCATATAGTCAAGGTCTGGCATAAGTATTGCCTCCATAAGTAAAAATGCTGTTGATACATTATTTCTCCCGAAGCATTGGCTCTGTTACTCCTTCATGGTCGTCATGGTAATGGAAGGTGGACTCTCCATTGGCCCAGCACTACGCTCCCACTCACTCCCTTGCATAAGACGTGACTCCAAAGCAAGGTAATATGATATGTTAAAGCTTTAAGTCTTTGACATCAGGGTGCTTTGACAAAAGCATGTCAAGACATGAATCCTGAGAGCAACTATAAAAATAGTGAAAAAAAATGTGATAAAATAGACTACATTAAACTTTGTCTCGATGCGTTCAAAGCGTGTAAATGTGACTTTTTTTTTTCTAGGGCTAACGAGATGTGACAGCTCTAGTGGTTTATTCCGCTGAAGTAAAGAATTTTCAACCTCCATAAGGAAAACCTAGACATGCTGAATTAACAAAAGCACTCAACCTGACTACCATACTCTCTACCTATTAGAAGAAATCGTAACTAAAAACCTGCGCAGGTTCCAGATGATGATACGCGTTCCAGTCGTAGTGGTGGAGCAGGTAGACGTGATGGCGCTGATTTCTGTAAGCAGGTCCGTCTCCGTCTTGAAGGGAGAATAGTGTAGAATGTCTTGCAGACTGGCTATGTGCTCCTCTTTTACATGCAGTGAGTATGTCAAGGACATATTATAGACAAAGCTGAATAGAAATGTGACTTATCTAAGATACAGTTGCATCACAAATTCCAATAATGTGGGAACGCTTGGTCAGTAGTTCAGTTCAAAAAGTAACATTTAGATATTAAATAGATTTACAATAATCAATAAACTATTTCTACATTTTCCTTTTTTTCCAAACAATGTTTCTGATTAGAATTTAGAATCAACGAAACCCAAAATTCATCTGAAAAAAATTAGGACACTGCATGAGAAACAATTGAATGTTAGTCTAAAAATGACATTCGAAAAGTACTCTGTTGTGATCATTGCTTTAAATAACAATAGTTACATATTTTCTCTACAATATTCACAATTATTGAGATGCACGTGTAAAGTAATCCCTTGTGAGGGCAACTATGTGCTACTAATGCAGCAAAGGATATCATTGCGGTCTGTGTGCTCAAAGGAGACAATGGGGACAATTATCTGTTGGGCGTTGATCTCTTCCAGATACGTTTGAGAGAGCATCCCGACACACGACGAATTCTGGGACTTGGAAAAGACTATGGCGTCTCTCCCGAGACGCATGGATCCAGATTTGAAACCGTTGCCGTACATCCCGATGGGCTCGACGCCATTTACGGGAATCTTGTCGCTGTAGCCAAAACTTAAAAATGTAGAAAGATGCACATGCAAAATAAATTGCTTTTTTTTGTTTGCTCTTTTTTTTTTTTTTTACAAACATACACTTTGCAAGACTGCCTAAAATAATGCTCGGTTTTGATTGACTGCCAGGGAGGTATTAATTCCACAATATGTTCACTAATTGCTTGTAGTTTGCATTACTGTACTGAATTATATTGACAGACATTTACTACACATTAGTTACACCTTATTTAGCTTTGAAACCATCAGACATGACTGAGTTTGTAAAGGGAAAAATTTCAATGCATATCTTCTATTGGGTCTCACTCTCATGTGCTTGTACTCTCGTGTGACTTTATGCAAGTACAGTTGGCAAAATAACAAGTATCAAGAGATCGAAAATGGCTTTTCAAATAATCCCAATGAACTTTAATTTTCAGAGTTTGCGACGCAGTGCATAAAAATTAAAGTCATTTTTTTTCTCCTTCCTCATTCAAGGTAAACTCGCCCATTCCTCATTGCCACATTCCAAGTGTGTGTACCTGAGCATTTTATGCATGGCCATATGGTCCAGACCATTCCCGTTATCCATGAAACTGAGGCATTCGTGTCCTTTGACAAGAGTTTTGTCGATCCAGAATGCATTTGCCAGGACATCTGGATCGCAGGCATTGTCTGTCAAAATGAATGAGAGCAGTTGTTTGTTTTCTTGTTATCAGTAGTGTTGAGGGAATAAAATAGAATGTCTGGACGGGTGTCAAACGGACACAAGTGTGTGGGGATATTGCAACACGCTCGTTGCATAACACTTGATATGTGTTGAGAGCCAACAGTGGTACGCTGTGGTCTGCAATTCAAGAAAACTTGCAATGTCGAAATCGTAGAGGGCGCTGCAGCATTTTTGCAAAATAGATTAAAGGGGGTCAACCCCCCAAAAATCTTACGGATTTTTTATGCAGCCACACTAGTTGAAACACAACATTATAATTAATAGTGTTTCTGTGGAATGAGTGAAACAGTAAAATCCATCCGGCTATTACATCTCAGGGGGCGGCCATTTTGTTACTTGCTGTCAACTGAAAATGACATCACAGTTGCGCACGGCTCTGATAACCTGTCTCAGCTTCAGAAAACAGGTAAGGTGTGATTGGTCGTAACACTAGGACTACAAGAGCAGCCATTTTGACGGTTTTCAAACTTGGATACTTTTTTTACCTTGCGTAGAAGAAGTGCATGCCAGTCGAAATAAAAAAAATAATGAGCATATATGGTGCTTGTTGACATAATTCCCCAATGGGGGGAAAAAAATGTTCTGGGGTGTGTCCGGGACGGATTTGTTTTTGGTGACGGACTTCTGATTTACTTCATCTTTTTCAAAGTCAAGCGCAGTGAAGTTGTTTGCGGCACACCTCTCCTTTCCTTTGGTCCCATAGCCGTTGTATTTTATAAAAGGTAACACACATGCAGAAAAAGAGACGCACAGGCCAATATAGCGCCTCCAACTGTTGAGCATTCATTTATATGACCTAATTTACAGTCAAATATACTCCTAACTGAATTGCAATAAACAAGCAAGTAATAGTCACTTTAGTTGATGACATCAATGCCAGAGCGCAATCCGTCAAAATGACAGGTCTTGTAGTTATTATAGTTTCGACTCTTCGTAGTCAGAGTGTCAAGAGTGTAATAAGCAATCATGGGAAAAAAACTGTGTTCCCTTATGATTCAGTTATTATACAACACCCATGGTAAATTTGAAAGTGAGGCTAACTCAAGCAGGGTACACGTAAATGATAACCGCATTCTATTTGAGCAATTTTCATCTTTCCTGATAAGTCAGCAGAGTCCGTAAATTGGCTGTCGCTGAGAGATTTGTTTTTTATTTCTCCTACAATTACTTTTTTTCTTTGCATTTCATCTGTGGAATCATGCTGCCTCTCACAGGTCAGTCTTGATACTACGACAGACAGCTTTGTGAGTTGACATCAACATAAGCTGTCTTTGTCACCAACACAGTTCACTCCCAAAAAACTAAGGGATGCTGTACGGTGAGAAGTGCATATTGGGCGAGTTCTCACACTTTTAAGTAGTCAAAATAACATAATGTCAGCCAGAAACTGTAATATAGTTGAACCAATTCGATTTACTGACAGAATAAGTAATATCTCTTTTGTTAAGCCTGAATCCTTGCGTAAAATTAATTCAACATGCGCCACGTTGACATAGGATAACATAGGTTGCTAAAAGAAGGGTAAAATTACTTTTTCACCTATTTCCACGAACATCTCATTTGCTATGAGTGTAGATGCTAAATTGATGTATACAACAAGCGCCCTCAATTTTGTAATAGTTTTTTGTAAAAAAATAAATAAACAAAATAACAATAATAATAATGGACTTCCTTGAGAAATTACAGGATGCAACAAACATATTTTTCTTGTAATTCCACTTAGGTCAAGATGACTCACCTATGAGTTCAGCAATGGCACTAAAAGGCCAGGTGTGGCTTGTTGAATTGGTATGAAGGTACTTGGGAGAAAGCTGTAAGCAAATCAAAAACAATGACAATAAAGGTTCAGTGAAGGTTTCTATGAGACTTCTTGTAACTCACCCCACTAAAACACTTTTTGGTTTGCATTTTTTTTTCCCAGTTCCGCATAATATGGCTAATTTGAAACCATTAAATCTGCCTTTGATATAAAAATATACAACAATGAATTCAGCAAGATCCATACTTGTCTGTCGGTATGTTGGGGTGATCAAATCAAGCACTCCTTTTTACTGAAAACAGCCTGTCCTGAACATGCATCCAGGTCGAATTAACCAAACACGCCATTGACTACTTCAAGGTTTCACGGGAAACTTTTCAAGAGCTCAGTCTACGCTCAAATGGTGCTTTGAATGGTGCTTTGAAACAGTGACATCAAGGCCAATTCCATAAACAACTTGCATTGTTCACCTGCTCATTGCGTGTAAAAAGATTTGCTTTGATTTGAATGACAAGTCCATATCGATATATCAACAAATATAATTTATATATATTCTGCGTATATTAAGGTCATGGTGTAGATTGTGAATCTTTCACAAAATACTTGATGAAAACATCACTACAGCGCACCAGGAATACACAATGGTATTGGTTTTATTTAAAAGGTGATATGTGTACAACACATTTGAAGCTAATGAAATGTGCAATATAGATGGTAGTTAACTGTCAAGGGGTTCCTGCATTAATGTTTATGTGAAAAGTAGCTGTGGTGATTTTTTTTTTTTTAAATTTAGCTTAAAAAGATGCTTTCGTTCATCCAGTTGGTACAGGTTTTCCATGAAATAAGTTTCTCTGCACTTGAACTAATCAAAACACGCATTACAACAACGATGACAGTCACTTCAGCAGTTTAGGCATACAAAATATTAAATATAACAACATCTCCTGCAATGTTAAAAATAAGTCACTCCGCATGTAAACATGGGACTCAACCTGTTGCAAATCATGCATCAAGTTGTAAAGGCGGTAAAGACCAACAAAGGTATTTAAACAACATAAAAACAATTAGGATACAATAATACTTTATTTATACAGTGCATTTGACAACAGCTGGAGCTGTAACAAAGCGCTTTCCATATGGTGTTATATAAAAATATTCCTAAGTACGTTACTTTTAGACAGTTGTATTCTTTTTTTTTTGTTTGTTTATTTCAAAGACAGTAACTTCCAAATGACCTGCACAGTGTTCTATTTACATAAAACCCTGACTTTTTAACATCTGTTGCTGCACTTAATACCCCCCCAAAACCTTCCAGGTCCTCTGAAGACACAAGCAAATACAATGCAAGAGAAAAATAAATAAGAAAATCTTTCTTTTTGCATTTGGTGAGGCATCATTTGTTATTCTTTTTGGTAGCGACACTGTGGATTAACAAGCAACTCGTAACTTTTCAATGAAGCCAAATAAATGCTTTACTGCGAAAACAATGTAAATACTGTGCATATGAAACACACTACCAACGATAATGCTTCAGGCTACATTTATTATTAACGCACCGATTAGTGTAGTGCTCGTTATCTCATCGCTAATGCTACGTCAGACGCCATGCTTGAACGGGCAGCGTTTTAAATATAGCTAAAGTAACTGGAATGTTGAGAACGGCCATATGCAGTCAAACCGCAATGAATAGAAAAGTGTAAATGAGAAATTCCATGTTTTCGACTACTTACAGTACTCAGAGGAACACCACGCTTTTGCTGTCCAGCCATTGCATTTCCCTGGCGGCGGAAGTGACGTCATGACAACGCTAGTTCCGTGTTTTTAAGTCCGATCTATTTTCTTTCATCAGTCTTTCTTACTTGGGTATTGGTCTTTGTCCATAATTATTCACATCGTAAAATTTTACTTTGGAACTACATTAATATACTTGTTAGAAACAAGTCTCTATTTCTACCCAAATGGCACGAAAAGGGAATTAATCACCTTCTAAATGTATTTGATGAATCTAGTAATTAGCTCTTATAAACAATTCATGTCTGTACACAATTTCCCAGTTCCTTTCAAAACCTTTAATTTATCGACACTGACTTGAAATTCCATTTTCCAGAACGAAATTGGTTAATTTAGTGCTCTATTTATTTTTTTGGGGCCACTCAGGAACTTCCCCGAATAGAAAAACTGCGTCGCCACACAGCGCCCAGGCATTTCGCCCAAAAATGCAAAGAAAATGGGGTTTATATTTTTTTATTTAGAACGCTCCCATAGTTTTCCGTTAGGTCACTTCCGGTTACTTTCGTTTTTTTTTTTCCCATTCTTATTAGGAATTAAAAGAATTCGGCCTGTCAGGGATAAAATATTCACAATGGCATCCTTACACCCCTGTTCTTGTCATGTTTACAGGTGATAGTGTCCTAATATACCCTGATAATAGCAGCGCTGGGTCTCACCTCCGTCTCCCGTGGGATCAGGAAGTCAGGCAGCTGCCTATTCTAAAACATACAGGTCATTATGAGATTGCAATATTATTCAGTGTCATCAGAACAGCTGTGCGTATCCTAGTGTGCAGTGAAAGCTGCCGCATAAGAATATACATTATGTTGTGACATTGCAAAATATAATTCTGTGTGTATTCCCTCAGCTCCTTCTATACAGTGGTCAAATTTCTGGGAGAGAAAATCCTGTAGTCATCCCTGTATACCTTTGCAGAAAAAGATGAGATCAGTGGAGAATATCGGTTTCAAGTTTTGGGGACCACATATCCAATTAAATTGGAAATCGGTGCACCACTAGTCAATTGCGTTGCATTGCATTGCATGACGGTGGTACGTCAAGCTGGGTAGCAGCTAAGGTATTTGGTAAAATAACATAACCACTTCATTTATTAGCATTTTTAATTGTAACTTTTACATGGTCCTTTCAACATTTGGAATAATTTAAACAATGAGAAACATCTTAACACAGACAAGGGTAAAAGACAACAGGAATTTGTAAAAGCTATCTTGAAACACTTAAATTACATTTCCCTTAATACGCAAAATGGCATGTAAACAACATAAAATCAAAGTATAAAGTTGGGGGGCTGTGAGGTCCAAAAACATAGATTATTCAAGACAAAACTAAACATTCTTGCGGTCAGATATCACAACACAAATGTTTGTTTAGTCTATAAAAATGGTGGTTCTTGTTATTTGCATTCAGGTACACAGACACAGAACATTCCAAAGGTGCAACACAATTTAAAGTGAGTGTGACCAGATCACAACAACGCAAAATAAGTGAGAACAACATTCCCGATGGTCATTTGTGACATACACTGACTAAACGTATAACTCCCCCTCTAAAAAAAGCTTAGTGGAACAGTTTATTGCACAGCCTCTCTGCTTTAAAATACAGATTCAGTGTATTTCTGTGCACATCTGTTAAAATAAATAGCAATCAACTTTTAAATGTAGCAATTGACAAAAATGGCACTGTGTCCATTTTCAGAATTCCATTCTATTCAGTTCTCCATGTCATCAAGGAACTCTTCCTCAATGATACGCTCAAGCCTGTCCAACACAGTGTCCGTGTTGGCTGCAGGGTAGTCTACTACATGAGCTGGGGGCAGTGAGTGGTTGCGAAAGGGTGGCCCCTGGAAGGAACAGCACAAGATAAGAAGGAAAGGCAACAAGTGGGTGATTGAGGACAAGGAACGCTGGGAGAGGAGTGGAAATTCCAGGTGCTCAATAGCAGATTCCTCACTCAGCCCGTTGGGTGGCTGCAAAATAGGTGCACAAAATTCCGTTTAGTGTTTTCGCATTTATCAGCAAAGAAGCTATCAATATCTGGTTTTACCCCATAACGTTGTTGCATTGCTTCTAGTATTCGGACAACGTGGGGCTTGCATTCCTGTTCGCCTTCTATCAGCGCACTCTCTGGACCGTTGTAGTGGTTCACATTTACTTCTGGAACAAACGCCCAGCGATACCTGCATACAGAGTGTGGTGTCTATTAATTGCTTTTTTTTCTTTTTTTTTTAATATTCTTTTGTTTTTTTAGTATGTTGGTGCTCATAAAAGCACTCATGCCTTGTATCCGGCTCCTTCAGGAACCAGCCTTCTCCCCATCTACATTTCACTCACTGAGTTTTCCAGTTGCCCGTGTTTCCTAAATTCCTGCACCAAATCCCTTTGATCTTGTTTGGTGGGCCAACCAACTTGCCTCGTTAAATTTACATCTTCACAGCAGACGATTGGATTACTGCTGCAATTTCTATATTGGTTCTTCTTAACTCATTCACTGCCAGCGCAGTAAAAATGTATCTTTGCCATCTGTAGCCATCAATGGCAGTGAATGTTGTGAGATTTGAAGATATCAGAATTTTTTTAATTGTTTATTTTCTCTCCAAAGTTGAACATGACATTTAACCTTATACAACAATGTTAGCGAAAGAAAAGATGTATATTTTAAATTAAAATCTGAAATTTGACAAAGTAGAAGCTGTTTGATTTTTTTCCTCTGTGCTGTTACTTTTATAGTTCAAAAAGTTTTATTTGTCAAATCATCATTAAACACTGAACATTTATTTTTCACATTTTGACTTAATGCACGCATTATGCTATTCACATTATTTTTCGGATGTGCCCCTGAGCTGAACCTCTCTAACTTTTAAATGAGGAGCCGCACTACTGTAACAAACAATGTCGCACCACATTTTCAAATGATGATATCCTTTTTTCCAAAGAAGAGTGCTTACATCTGAAAGACTGGTATCCTCTCAGGGGGGAAGGCTAACGATGTGTCCAGAAACTTGCAAGCCGACAGGTACATGTCCAATTCTGCCTGGGAGAAACTCACAGGAGCATTTCTGTCAAGGGCTCCGCGTACGACTTTAGCCAGCCTGGGAACACAATTATTTCAAGTATTTAAAGGAGGTTATCCATAATGACATAGTCAAGATTCGGGAATAAAAATCGTGAGCTCACTTTGAGACGTCTTTATCTACCAGCAGAGCTTTCTCGAGACGCGCAAATGTGCGAATCTGGAAAAAACGCAAAAAAAGCAAACAGTTATGATACATTGTGGGCTGTGGGTGAAAAATCTTTAAAATATTTACCAGCTCTGTGACCATGATCGGCCAAAGAGATGTCAGGTGCTGCGATGAAATTCGTAGCAAGAGAACACGGAACATTAAAAATATCTGAGCGGAAACAGCGGGGCTGGGATTCATTCGTAAAGCCTCAGTGAGGCGCTCTGGAAGGAAAATATTTTCTTATCATTACTACATAATTGTTTAGAAAATGTAAAAGAGGAAAATGTGTAAGTTTGCTCACTTACAAAAAAATAAGTCTCAAATTGCTATTGCTGAATTCTGATTATGGTGATAGACATAAAAGGAGTTAAAAATGTGTAAAATAAATAAATAATGCTCCTAACTCTTACTTGTGATTAAGTATTTGATCCTGCAGCTGTAATAAATCTCTCTACAGAAAAAAGTCTAGGCATTATTTAATACAATGGTGCCGAGATAAGATACGAGTTTAATTCATAATGTTCGGAATGGAAAACATTCAGACCTCAAATAATCTTTTCGCATTATAATGAATGGAAATGAACAAAAATGTTTTTTCAATAATACATTTGATAAAAACACTCAGTAATTACACAATACAATATTTTTATCACACGCTCTACTTTAATCCACTTAGTGCTGCTCATTCTGGTGTACGTTCCTAGGGCACTCGGGCAATAAAAGACACACAGACATACCCAACTGGAGGCTAAGCTCCTCAGTAAGGAGCGCATTGCAGAGAACAAAGCGTACACGTCTGAATATTATATTGTCACTCTGTATTGCTTCACTATTTGTGTTCAAAGATCCATCGCTTAAAGGGAAACACCACAGACACAAAGATGTGCTTATTATTAGCCGTGTGCCCAAGAAGTTCTCCCACTGTGTTAGCATGTTCATTTTTGACAGATATAATTAAACAAACATAAAAAATGGACAATGATATTTTCTTTGTAAGTGAGCAAACCTATAAATAGAGCAGAGGAAAAAAAATACCCAACTGTACATACAATTCAGAAAAATCATCTCACCTTGGATGAGGGGTAGATAGAGATGATACTGATCGAGTTCACCACTGAATACTGCAAAAGCCTGCCGCTTGAGGAGCATGGGTTTCTGGTCGACATTGGTAAACAGCTTCAGGGAGCTACTCTGCATGCCTACGGTAGCCAAAATCAAAGTGGCGTTCTTAAAATGTCCCTTTTCCGGCATCTAGCACATCATCAAGGCGCATGTACTTACTCATGAGGTCTTTAAACATGGTCTTCTCATGAGTCAACAAGTGGTCAATTATGGCTTTCCAACTGGAATAGAACACACGACACAAAGAAGATTCATTAGACAATTGAGCATCAACATTGTGGAGTAATATTAAGCAAATATTACGTATTATTTGTTAGAATAACATTAAGGGGTTATTATACATTTGCCGTGACACAACATAGATCATAATACGTAATACATATGTTGCAATTTAGTGGAGTGGACTGTGTGTTGAGTGTTTCCAGTTTGGGTGGAGCTGCAGGAGGACATCACTGCTGCAGGGCGGTGGCGGCAGATGGGAGGCGTTGATGCAAACAGCAAGAAACTTTGACGCAAACAGCATCGTGCTGAATCCTGATAAGAGACGTTCTCGCCAAAGTCTGCTGCGACCCCGACAGCATGCCCATATTAAAAGAGAGTGTAAAGGCTGATCAAGAAATTCTTACTGAATGGCTACAGAGAAACGACCATACTGTTGCCAACCTTGAGTGAAATCTGATTCCCCGACCCAATAAAAGGGACCGCCTAGAAACATCGGGGAACAGAGGGAAGATGAAGTAGCCAAATAAACTTCATTAGCCTTTCTGACCAGTAAAATGTGAATTAGAAACCATCTCAGATAAGGAATTTCTAAGTCCCACTGCACATTCGAGCAACATTCTTCGCCTTTATATGTGTAAAGCATGAAGATACTGCATCAATGATCAGACTAACCTGGGTGCGCATGAGGCATCCATTGTGAAGAAAAGGGGATCCATGAAGAGCTCAAAGACCTCTTTCCTCCAGGCACTCTTGGTGTAGGCATAACCACTCAGGCTGCTCAACAGCTGGGCTCCTGCCTCAAAGCTGGGCATGTTGTAGGCACTACAAAGAGAGGAGAACTTCATTTTAGCATCTGATAATCCTCAAGTACGGTACTTATACGGTGATGGGGGGGCAAAACGATTCAATAGTTACCTGTGATTCTTCAAGTAGGGGAAAACATAATACATGAGACGAGAAATGAGAGGCACCGCTTTCTCCTTCTCGTCACTGCGGAAGACCATATCAAGAAGTGGGGCCAAGACCTACACAGTGAGATAAATGTGTTATGAATATATACAATGGAAGGGGGATAATTATTTGATCCCATACTGAATTTGTAAGTCTGCTTAGTAGCAAAAAAGTGTTTTTATGGTTGCTAATCAATTTTGGCAATTGATACATATCAGTCCAAATGTATAAAAACATGCAAAAGAAAATTTATAAAAAAGGAAAAAGTAGGTTAGTTTTGCAAAGATTTTGGCCCACTCATCTTTACAGAAACAGTAAATCGATCCAGTCTCTAGGCTGCCACCTGGAATCTCTTCGGCTCCCTCCACAGGTAAACAGTAAATTTAGCATTCGAATAAGTGTACATATGCTTTCACGTCTTCTTTTTGTACCGTGAGCACAAGTGTGCTCCAATCTGCCAAGCCTCCAAGTTTTTTCCTGTAGAAAGCCTTGACAGACCATGAAAATGTTATATAATTAAACATTTGTAGAAGGATCCGAAATATGCCATCGGGAAAATGCACTCTTCAAACCTGAGACAACTGGCGGCGTTTGCTCATGAGGAGTGGGCCAAAATACTTGATAGTTGCACAAGTCTAATTGAGAGTTACAAAAAGCGTTTGATTGCACTGACTGCGCAATAACATTACAGCAATAAGTTCAAGGAAGCATCACTTCCAAGCAAAAATACAAAAATAAAGCAGCGACTCATTTTCATTAGTTAATTTTAAGTAAATTATTTCTTGTTGTTTTTGTCAGTATCACGTTATTTCAATGTCAAATGTTGAGGTTTTCCTGCATAACCTGAAGGGAACCAATACATTTGTCGGCAAATTTACATTCATTGTATGATATAAAACATACCTCAGCCAGGAGCACAAGGGCCTGCACGCTATAAACTGATGGAGCCGAAGATGAAACCATGGCGCCGGGTTGAGTCACAGAGTCTGTTAAGAGGGAATATAAAACAAAAAAAATACAAAAACAAATTTCAAGTTTGAGGTAGCTCCCTCAAAAATAAAATGCTGACAAAGCCTTTATGGCCCGAAAAACTAGGAGGCTAATTCCTGATTAGTAATGCAACCATTCAGGTACAAATAATTAAAAAAAATCCTATGCTCTAGGCAAACAAAAAAATGTCAGTACGTTATTAATGCAGTAATTGTTCATTGGAAGCCATCTCAGATGAGATTTGATGAAAGCCGAGCAGCCAGATAAGTGTTAAGTTACCACAGTGATCACCGTCCATGTCGTCGGGCTCATCCGTTTCGGGGCACACCTGCGACTGGACTTTGACCTCCAGGCTGCGGCTCAGCCAACTGGTCTGCTCGAGAGACGAACCCCCGATTCCTCTCACAGCCTCCAGGATGTGCTGAGTAACCACCTGCACCGATTGACGCCATTGTTATCAATAGCATCAGTCCCACTCGTTTCTCCTCATCAAGTAAGTGCTTGAGCGTGAGTTGTCTTTAAACCTGCAGATCTCGCGTATCCTTCTTACTGTCCAAGTTGGGGAGCCGATTGACAACTTCATTGAGGATTCTGCAAGTGACAGATGTCATTGAATTTCAATCAAATGCTCAAATAGCTTCAGTACAAATTTATGATGAAATATTGGTGCAAAAAAAACCTAACCCGAGAAGTAAGAAGTGACCAGGGGGCGCCAGGTTCAACGGGACAGATTCACGTAGCAGACTGAGGACAGGGACGATGCTTTCCTGCAAGTCTTGTGCTGCAACACTAATATTTACAATACATAAATTAATAAATCGCCATTTATCTAATGTTATAAATTAATTTAAAAAATGAAAACTATAAAACAACTGTGGTCAAGTTGACAAATCCAACTACGGTAATTTTGTTGCATGTCCGAGCATTGCCACGGTTGGGCATTGTAATGAAAAACAATTGACATTAGCTTGAAAAAGAAGCACTACCACAAAATATTGATTTAAAACAGAAAGAAATGCAGGTCAAGTAGACGGTCCAGATGTATCTTCTACTACTTACCTCTTGATATAAGTGTACGTGAACTGCAGCATGGGGATGTCTACCAGAGTTGACTTCTAATTCAGGGGAGACAGGAGAAGGTTTCTTACAAAAAGGTGGGTAATGTCACTTCTGAGCAATATTATTATTATTATTTTTTTTTTTATACCTGATCCCCTTTGAGCTGGTGCGGCTTTTTCACCACTTCTTTGACCAACTGTAGGATCGTGTCCGTGTGCAAGTTGTTCAATGATTTCACCAGGTCTACAATAGTTAGATGAGACTCACTGGCCCTAGGTAAAACCTAAAGAAGAAACATGGCCTCTCAAAACTACAGATTCTTAAGAGTGACTTATGTGCTTAGAAACATGACAGTTCTTACATTGTTTGTGTGCCTCCTTTTACTCTTCCTGCTGCTCCAGGCAGCTCCCAGTGAGGCCATGAGCGGAATCCCGTATGGGGCAGTCAGAGGAAGCAGGAACTGCAATATCCGATGCCGTAAAATCTAAGAAAGCACACGTAGAAATTTGCTACTGCATTTAACTTGGTTTGATCAGCATGTTGTATTAGTGACATCCATTAAACATAACAAAACAAAACTGAACTTCTTTTTTGGGTTCTGACCTGAACTAAAAGATCAGAACATATTACTCTTACCACTGGCTTTTGTAGAGCTGTAGAATAGATTTAAAAATTGTGCTACTCGGCTATAAATCACTGAATGGTTTTGGTGCTGATGTGAAAACATGAAAGAAACGCTTATTGAATATAAACCCAGAAGGGCTCTGAAATCTGTCGACTATGCCGCCAAAAGATGTGAAGTCAGCCCAGAGTGTAAATGCCTTTAAATCCAGATTAAAAATTTGACTTTTTCCTCAAAACTTTGATGAAGGTCGCATAACCATTTCATTTCTTTTAGTCATTTTACAACCCTTTTTTTTAAAATGTATTTCACTTTCCTTTTATCTATGAGGAATGTTACAAATTCTATACATTTGTTACTGCCTTATGCTAAAGTAAAGGTTGTTTGAGGTTTGTGTTTCCTATTGTAGGATGATTAGTGGATTTATGTCAGGCTGATGATAATGGCAGTGATACTGTGGTGAAAGCACTTTAAATGAACATCCACAAATCCATCCATTTTCTACATCAGTTCTTTTGTTGAGGGTTATGGGCTCTGCAGCTGGTTCCCGCTGACTTAAGATGAAAGTCAGTCAACACCGAAGACTGGTCACCAGTGAATTGCAGGGAACAAATGGAGACTAACAACCTTCCATACTTACATTCCCACCATCACTCAGAGGGAATGAAACTGATGATGCCAAAAAGTGATCAAGTGCGTGAACTGTTACATCAGTTATAGAATGCCTCATCGTGTGCATTGAGTTCGTCAGAAAAAAAAAAACGAGGGGTCAAAATGATTTTTACAGATAAGCCAAGTATAGAGGATGATGCACGGCTCTTAGTATTGAGAAAATCCACAGATAAGCCAAAGGGCTTGCCCAAAAAAAAAAAAAAAAAAAAAAACGACACTCAGTCTGAACCTCACTGTATGCTGTACACGCGTGTGAAGCAACAACAAACCTTGGTGCTTTTAAAGAAGACAGATGAACTGTGTTTGCTGCTTTGTGCAGAGTCAGGCGCCCCCCGCTTGTGGAACTCTTCCTTCAACACCACGCCCCATAACAACGCCATGCTATTGAGCATGTGTGGCAGCGCTTCCAGCACGGCGCTGCGTGCGTTTCGGATGTCAACGGAATCACATGCAACCAAGGTCTGCTGAGACAAACAACATGAGGTCCTGGACATATCGGTTTGTGTGAGTGTCCTGTATGTACAGTATGCATGAGACTCACCCTCTTGTTGTCCAGCAGACAGTAGTGTGTAATGGTGGTCAGGCCTTCTAGAAGGGTCAAAAGGTAGTCTGGTGCAATGTTCTCCCTCCTGCCAGTTACACGAAACAAAGCCAAAAGCATATCTCTCTTAAGAATGTAAAAGGAATGCGTAGTTGAATTTTTTTTTGTTCTAATTATGGTAATCGGGTCACAAGTGTGATGGAAGCTCTTTACCTCTGATTTCTTCTTCCTCCATCATGCTCATAAAGCTTCACATGATCATCCAAGTTCCTGCAAATTTGATTGATGAGGGGAGCCACAATGATGCCCAATGAGCGGCCCAAGTATGGCAGAGAGGAGCAAAGCAGCGCCACCCAGTGGGGGTGCATGGCATAGCCGTACTGTGGCTGCAGAGCCCTGGCAGCGGCGGAAACGAACATTCCCTGAGCTATGATGGGGTGGCTTTGGACGTACTGGGCCGCCTTGATGGACTGCTGGAACAAGACGGCCGTTTGCCATCCACGAGTGAGGGGGTTACTGCCGGTCGGGGACTCTGCAGGCTGACCGGAGGCCCCGCCCGATCCACCACCACTGGGCCACACGTGGTACTCTAAGACTATGAGAGCCTGGAGGAGTTTGAGCAATTCCATCTGTAAGGGGTATTGCTCCTGTCCTTCTCCCTTCCCGACATTCACAAGACTCTCTTCCGATAGTCCACCATCTTCATCTAGCAACTCGAGACCCTTGGATGTGCCCTTGTCCATTCCCCTTTGGCTTATATACATAGAAGCTGAAAGTGTAAGTAAAGCATATTGCTGCACTTTACATCCAGTGAGGAGTTTGCGGATGTGCTCCAGGCTGCCCTCCTGCCTTTGTGCCATGCAGGTGACATGGCTCACCATACGCGTCAGCACTTCCACACTCTTCACCTGAACATCTCTATTGCCTTGCAAGTCGAGAGGTCCAAGGCTTTGGTAGGACGAATAATGAGAGCAGAGGAATCGCAGGCACAAATTCATCAGCAGCTCAATGAGGAGAGAAGGGGGCACGGAGGGGGATGATGAAGGGGAAAGCAAACCGCAGTAGAAGCTGAAGCCATCCTGAGCTTGCTGGTGGCGCTGCAAGAGATTGGAAACGAGGTTTAGGTGTGCGGCCGAGCTGGTGTCCAGAGAGGTGGAGGAAAAAGCCTCCACTAGAGGGGTCTCAGCGCTGCTCTTCAGCAGGCTATCGAGCAGCGCCAAGCCTTGGAGCAGATGGGGCCAACCGCCTGACATCTGATACAGAAGAACATGATGGAACAGTGAACCAATGGCCTCTTTTTTCTCACGCTCCTGTTTTAACAGACGAGATCGGGCCAAAGCCTCCAACTCCAAATCCTCGTCATCCTCGCTCGACAGCGAATCTGACGCTTGTGTGCGCTCGGACTCCACTCTTTGCAGGCTGTTGACCATTCCTCCTTCCTCAGTACCAGAGCCGGAATTGTCCGTAGACACTTGGGCACCGCTGGTGTCGGCCGATTCCGTGTTTTCGCTCTTGACGGCCTCTTCTTCGTCCTCTTCTTGGTCCTCCTCCTCCTCCTCCGTCTCCTCGCTCTCGCTCCTGGATGCTGCCAAAGCGTCGCATAGACTTGACAACTCAGGACCATTGTCTAATTGTAGCCACAGAGATTCTCTGTCTATGACATTTCGGAGATTCAAAATGTTGTCCTCAGTAGCCTTGGCATCCACTACTTTGGCAGACCACCGACTTCTGTTGTTTAGAATCTTGAGGTTGCCTTAAAAAAAAAAAAAAAACATTTTAGTGAATGAATGTCACTCCAAAAACCTTAATAATTGCCCATATTAGTCGAATAAATTGTGTGTGTGTAACACAAACTATCATATAATATAAATTGTACATTACCCTGAAAAATGAATCACTACGAATTTGATTTTGACAAAATTCACTTGGAAGTGTGTGAGCACATGCACTAAAGCGCAAACTAACATGTGCATGGCAGCATTACTAGTCTATTAGACAAAAGGTGTGACAAACCGCACAACTTTTATATCAGACAGGTCTATGGCTCCATCTTGCGGCAACCTAGGGCATTTCAGAAAGAGCACTAAGACAGCAAATAGGTGACTTTTTCCATCGTACAGCAGTGGATAAGCTCCAAAGCTCCTCTAATCTCGTTGCACACTTGAGTACAATGACAATAAAGGGATTTCTGATTTTTGAAAAATAACGAATAAATTTGTGAGAAACAAATTGAGTATAGTTGGGCTAATAAAGGAACTGAGACTGACAGATAAACTAACCAGCTGTGACATTTTGTTTGATGGCCTGAATGGAGCAGCGCTGAGTGGACGGGTGAAGCAGCAAGAGCAGGATAGGCTCTAGGATCCGGATCACGTCGTTTAGAGACAGAGCTCGCGCCAGCCAGCACTGTGCGGCCGCACTTATTGAGCCGTCCGTGCTGCTTAGACTCTCCACCACAACACACAGTGACCTGAAAGAGAGAAATTCATTGTCATTAAAGACCAATTGGAAAGAATACAGGGGCGGGGTTCATGGTTTACAAAGGAGTTCCATTTTTTTGCAGGCAATGTAGCTTTATAATCATAATTCAAGTATATACTGAATTCATATGGGAAAACATTTAAGCCACGGAAATTAAACAAGTATATGATACAAGTATTTAAAACAAATCTTAATTAGTTGATTAATTAGTTGAAAACCCTAATCCCTAATTACTACTGTGCTTGCTGTCAATTAATCGATGAACACAATTTAAAAAAAATAAAATAATTCTTTCATTCAACGACAGAACATTCAAATTGACTGTGAGGAAAATATACA
Organism: Idiotropiscis lumnitzeri; assembly: GCF_059441095.1. Taxonomy (NCBI): domain Eukaryota; kingdom Metazoa; phylum Chordata; class Actinopteri; order Syngnathiformes; family Syngnathidae; genus Idiotropiscis; species Idiotropiscis lumnitzeri. Next base: position 10,403,154 of record NC_142404.1, on the reverse strand, counting down.
AAGATAAATTATGATTAATTTAATTGTTCATCATATCAAAAAAATAGAAGCAAATGTTTTATTTTGATTCAACACAACGATAAGTCCACTCATGAAGGACTACAGGAATCGGATCATTTTTTAGCACTGAAGCTGAAACTGAGTACGTGGACTATTTTAAATGCAAATTGGAGAGAGATGAGCCCTAAGGCTGTAGATGCTGTGAAAGTTTGCAAGCGTGCGCGAATGTTAATATTTTGGTCGGAGTTCATCCCATGATGGAAACAGTTGCAAAGATGTTCGCCAGACATTCCCAAACAGTTTTAATGGGTGTAAAAAAAATTTCTTGTAGTCATAAAATGTTGAAAATGTTCAAAATTTCTTGCGACAAACTAATGTGTTTGAGACCATTACAATTTTTTGGGGACCTTGAATAACCCCTGAGGAAAAAAAAAAGGCTTAAAGCTTCTGTAGCCTTCCTCAGCATGGTTTTCAAGTTGACAGCAGAAGGCAGCGTTTCACTTCTCAGGCAGCAATGTGTATACCATGACTTCCCGCAGCATTATTGTGAATCTTGGAACAGAGATACCGTGATATTTACAATACTGTTGTATCCCTCGCGGTAACTGAGCTTGTCATCCTGTTCCACATGAAGATGTAGTCTTACACTAAGCCGCTCATACTTGCTATAGAAAATTGATGGATGAATGGATGTATGTGGTGTGATCAGGTACAAATTCTGGCGACACTAACCTGTCAAAAGAACGGCAGTTCCTGTTCAAGTGCATGTCACGGGTCAAGTGCCAGAGGATCGAGAAGCGGTGTAGGGCTTCAAGCCGAACAACCTGGTCCACACAATCACAAGAGCTGGTGTTTATTTTTTTTTCCTCGATTATTTGCATGTCATCATAAGCATATGCAGTGGTCCGACAGGTATTTTCACCTTCTCCTTGTGCAACAGCGCCTGGCAGATAATGTCCTCGCAGATGGTTGCTGACGGAGCCAAACAGTGAAGCCGGTAAAAGAGCTCCACGCACGCAGTGTGCTGTTCTCGACGCTCTGTGTCCAGCTGGTTCCAAAGCACCACAGCGACCCTCTGAATCAAACAAAAATGAAACTATCTTTACTAGCATATTTATTGACATTTTGGGGCTAGCACAAACATTTCCCTAAACCTGGTAAAAGTCAGTGTCCTCCTGAATGGTGCAGAGCAAAGCAGGGTAAATGGGGGGCAAGGTGATCATCTGCAGCTGCCCACTCAGCGGGTTGGAGTCGGACGTCTGGTAGCGCCTCCTCTTGTCCTGGATGACCAGTGCTAAGGACTGGGAGTAGTTTATGAGCTCCAACAGGGAGGCCAATGCAGTGTGCTGGATTTTGTAGTCCTTTGACATGCAGCATAGTGTCATCAAGGACCTCAGCCACATGGGCAAGGTCTCCTCATCACCTTCTGTGAAGGACAAACGCATTTGAACACAGTTGAACGTGCCAGTAATGCACAGACTATCGATTTTCAAAACGTGCTTATTATTCTGGATACAGGTGAATTGGAGCCATGTGGCTTTGGACAAGAGGTGATGTACACCGTGGAGTCTGGAAGTCAGTCAATCGTAGGCCACATAGACAATACTCACACTCACACCTATGGGCAATATAGTCTTCAGTTAACGTGCATGTTTTTGAACGTGTGGCGCGGTGAGAACATGCACGGTTTACACAGGATGGCCTGAGCCAGATTTTAACTCAACTATGAAGCAGATGTGCATAATCACAATGCCCACTGAGGCACTTCAGGCCAGGGAGGTCATTTTTTCATTATTTGTCAGGAAATTATCAAATGAAATGAACCGCTGATGTGAAGCGAAGCATTAAAGGGGAAGTCAACCCCCAAAAAGTACTTGCACTAAAATGTTCTATGCGACTTCACTAGTCTCAACATAGCATTTTGATTAATGCGTATGTGGAATGTAAATCCATCCCGTTTTTAGCCATTTAAGGGGACTGCCATTTTGTCATTTCTGTCGACTGAACATGACATAATCTTTGCTCAGAACTGAGGCGACGCCCAATCACGGCTCACCTGTTTTCTGAAGCTGTGCCATGATCGGTTATCTAAATCTTGTGCAACTATGATGTCAGTTCCAGTCAACAAGAAGTGGCAAAATGGCCCCTCTCAAATGGATTGAATCGGGTTGACTTTAACGCTCAACTCATATACAAAAACACAAAATTAAATGGGAATGTTTAGACCGCACAGAACATATTCTTGAAAAGAAAATTTGGGGGTTACCGTCCCCTTTAGACATCAAACACAAAAACACAGCTGTTCAGTACCTGCTCTGCCCACGTGTGCCATCAACCGGATGGAAAAGTAAGCCAAAAAAACTCCCAATATAGATGCTGTCTATATTTACTTATACAAGGAGCAACACCACATCATTGTCATCAGCCACACCTCTTGACTAGCAAGATATTTAAACAACCAATAAAAAAAATTTGGCAAACTTACTTGGACTCAACTGGCGTCTTAGATGTGCTGAAATTTTAACTTGAAATGTGCTCATTTTAGCAAGACAATATGGTGTGCCAAATGATTTTTTTTAAATATATGACTAAAAGTATGTCTCAGACATGTTATTAAAACTCATTCATTGTTATACATTTGCAGACCAGACCCTCCTTGACCTGAGTAACGTTACCACAAAAAATATGACAATGACAATGACTGTGTTAAGACACCGGAGACCACACATCCGTGGTTGAACGCTAAGCGGAGGAAGTAGAGGAAAACAAGTGCCTGACCTGCTTGGCTAAACATGTACGTGTGGAGAGTCAAGGCCTCCTCTTCGCTTAGGTAAATGGGGAAGGTGGTAGACTCCAGAAGCAGGTGACATGTGGCAGTGAAGGCCAGTCGGCACGCCTCAGTGATCTCAGACCTTCCTCGGGGCCGGTAGCCAGCAGCCCAGTCAAGACAACGGCCGTATTCTTTTTTCTTTTCTTCTTCTTGGACCACAGATGGGTGCTGACGTTTTGACTTGTTTGAGGTAAACAGTTCAGTCAGTTTGTCTTTAATTTCCAAACCTCCTTTGCTTAGTAATAGAGTCTTATTATCCACAGGAGTTGTGACATCCGTCTTGGGCTTTTCCTCCTGCCCATCAACATCCTCCACCTGTACCAGCAGGTGTCTAAAAAACAAGTTGAAAAGATTATTTTAGATTCATTCGATCGTGCCACATTCCAAAACTATACATGCTTTGGAATTGAAAGTCTTCAATTAATTAAGGTAAGCATGTGAGTCCTTGTTCGTCTATATATGCACTGTGATTGGCTGGGGACCAGTCTCAAGTAATTATATTTCAATCAGTGCTTGATCTGTTGTCAAATAATGGGTAGTTTACCTGGTGGCTATGAAAGCGAGGATTTCCTGCAGACATTGAGTTGTGGCGTCAACACTGCCACCCCTTCTCCACACTGCATGACCATTTTTGCACATTCCATTACTGCTGGAGCTCACGAAGGATTGGAGATGCTGCTCTGATGGCGAGGCGCTGATGCCCAGCCCGCTGTCCTCTGAGCAGAGTGTCGGGTAGACTCCATCAACAGGTCCGGCCTCATCCACATCTCTGTTCAGCTCGTCAGCCGGGTGGTGATTATTATCTTCTGCAACATCGTCATCTCTCTCCCTTCCTTTCGCTAGATCCTGGAGAGAAGTTGAATTAACAAAGTGAGGCAGCCAAATAAACCATTGTCAAAAATAATAATAAAAAAATAAAACACTTCTAAATGTTAAAAAAAAATGAAAATTATGATGAAATTCTGTCGAAGAGGGATCATCTAGACAACATTATGTGTTGTCCATGGGCGCCAGGCAGGCCCCAGTGATCCCATGGGTAGCCTGCGGGCCTGTTCTAAAATAGCTCATTAGTGATGGGACATTGTGATATTGTAGGAATGTTAGAAGTGATAATTTGATCATCTAAAAACCGACAGGGCGTTATAGAAATAATGTGCTGTATTGATATTTTTCTGTGTTTATTCATTTTTATATCCTTTAATGGCACTCAATGCTCATCAATTCAATGCACATTTTTGCGTTTGGTGTTCAGTAAACAAGGTCCAGATCACACCGAGTAAGGTAAGTCATCATTATCCCAGTATACGTTTATTGCGTCACTTTTGTCGAATGGTGTCCCGTGAGAGTTTCCTAATGCCAAACGTGTTGGCCCAACAATGGTTGAGAAACAACTACCTTAGTAATCTGCTCATCCTCTTCTTGCACCTCCATCCGTTCTGTGTGGGCTCCTTTCTCAAAGTCCGTGAATGCCACAGGCATTTGGATCTTACTCAGGACTTTGAAGCACGCGCGCAGGGCCTGTGTGACATCCTCCAAGCGAACAGAGTCCATGTGGCCATTGAGGGTTTGCAGCATTGTGCCCAGCATCTCAGGAAGAAAGTGTGACTGGATATCAGCATGGAGCTCCTGTGAAAGAATACAGTCATTACAGAAATGCTCTTTGTGAACAGGTCATGTTCCCATTAAAAACGAGAGATTCTTTACCAGAGGAAGAACATCAAGCAGAAAAATGATGAGATGTGACATTTCTATGACAGAGGGAGCAGGACATCGGCTGTCATGCTGAGGAGTTGATGGATAGGCCTTGCCACTATAAGTATTTAAACAAAATAAAAAAAAAATAAAAAAAGAAATTATATTTCCATGTGTAGTTAACCAGAGCTAATTCAATAACTGACAATGAAACTGAGTCTCACCTGAGTGATGTGCAGAAGCACTGAGTCATGTAATCCCACAGGTATTCACCGTTCATGGAGCTCACGAGCATATTCATTGTCTTAATAATCTCGGAAGCGTTCTTGTTCTCTTTTATCATGCTGCGACAATTCCACAAGGTCAAACATCACTCAGCACATTTGTTTCGGGAAAAAGTATGGCGATACAAATCTCAATGAGGCATGAGATATTACAGCACTTGATGGAGCCTTCCCATTTTGTAAAAATGCAATCAAGTTGACCCAATCACCAAAAAACATATTTACCTCACACATTGACACTAAAATACTATGATTTTTTGCTTCCTTTTTTTTATTCTAAACTTTTTCAAAGGAAAATGGCCTTCATTGGAGCTCTAAAAGTCAATTTAAAAAAAAAAAACACCCAGTTGCACTTTAGCACTTTTGTGCTTTGCAGATCTATTAAAATTTTGCCCAAAAAAAAATCACAAAAATCCCCAACTCTTGCTAAACTTAGATATCGGTATCTGTATCAAAGATGCAGTTTTTAATGCCCTTTTTGTAGAGACAAAGATAAAAAAAAAATCAATGTGAAGCAAACATGACCAAGTCATATTCGCATATGAAAGCCTTCAAAGTTGGCGTTGTAAAAAAGGCGCTTTGGTCACCATACGGGTAATTGGTGACTTTACTGAGTTGAACTGGAAAGGCTTTTGATAGTTGGCTGTCTCTGATGCCCTCACCTGGCCAACTGGTTGCCTGAGAGCTTTGAGTTGGTGATAGTATCCTCACCCAGCATCTCTCGACAGTAGCTGTAAAAGGCTCGGACGACTTCCAACAGCAAACTATTGAGGACCGCTGGACCTGGACACAGAAGCCAGAGTAAGTACTCTGAAACTAGTAAAGTTAACTCAGTATTTGGATGTTTTTAAGTGCTGGACTAACCCAACTCCGGTTTATCCAGCAGGCTAATAATGATGCGAAAAGGCCTGAGGTAGCCAATCACATTCTCCGGTTTGCTCTCCACATCCTTTTGTTTGAGAATGTTAATCAGACCCTGAAGGAAAAGACCCGCCAGATGGAAGGAGAGTAACAGGTAAGAAACAAACATCAGTAAAACACTACGCAAATACAGCGGAGCACATGTGACCTATATTCAGTTGCCTCTTGTTTATTGCTCAAGTCTTGCAGTCATGTTTTCCAAGAGCAGAATGTAAAGTAGGTCGTCCTTTTAACTCATTCACTGCCAATGACGGCTATAGACGTCCAAAAAAAAATCTTTTTTTTTAATTTGGCTGGCAGTGATTGAGTTAAGAACGTCTTGATATTTTTTTAGATAGTGAACCGATGAGATATAAGCAAAAATATAAAATTGGAAGATACAAATTCAAATCTTGCTCAACAACATAATTAAAACAAAAATAAAATCAGTTACTTGAGTAAATCTAATGGGTTGAATGTAGGTCATTACTATCCACCTCTGAAAGCAATACTTTAGCAATACTCTGCTCACATGTTCCTGTTCCAAATTTCAATCACATCGGGAAAGGCTGAACATTTTTCCTATAATTTGGTTTTATTTAGTTTTATCACGTGGTAGTAAACTTGTTTTGTGTTTTGTGGCAGTCAGGGATGTCATGTAAAAAAACGAATAAAATACTGTAAGTTAACAGTTATCTAAAAAGAATTGGTGAAGCTTGGAACGTGTAACAAATTAATTTATGTTACCTTATTTCCTGTTGGAAATACTGTTTTGGAAAACTGTTTTGAAAGTCAACCGAGGACATGAAATAGGTTTGAATTAGAAGATGTGTCGTTTTGTTTGTATTGGTGCATTTCACAAATTTAGAATATTGAGGAAATCCTAATTTATTTCGGCACTATAGTTAGACTCACTTTACACTCTGATCTTTTTCTTTTTACTGATTAAAAACAAACAAAAAAATAAATAAATCAAGCATCCAATGAATTACCAATCATAATTATTACTTCTTAATATATTTATATGCAGTCAATAAATGCAATATTAACTTATCAAGACAAGTAAGCGATAGCTTTTCCACAATACTAATTAATTCAACACACACGTGAGGTACCTGCACAATAAGATCCTTGGAGTATGTGTTGAAGTAAAACAACATATGTTCTTTTGCCGAAGAAGACATGGTTGCATGCGGAGCAACCATTTCCCCTTTGATGTCTGTGCCTGGGGGTGGAGCGCATAAAAACCAACAGTGCAACAAAGTGAGAAAAACCAGAAATTGACCAAACACTACTGAGGTAGTGAGTCATCACTTAACACTTTCTAATGATCAGTTACCCAGGAGCCATGCATAGAGACGCCTGTTGAGGGACATATCTCTGCGGAGTAATGTAAGACAAGCAGCAGAAACCACTGCGGTCATGTCGTCAATACTCGTTGCGATGCTGGTGTCTGGTGGCTCCTGAACCAACAATAGAAAAAGACAGGAGAAGATAAATACTTGCCAAGTCCAACTATGCTGCATTTGCATTGCTTAATACCAGCTAGATTTGCTCAGTTCTACTCAACTCAGTAGAACTGAACGGTTCCTGTACTAACTTCACAGTATGTCTTTTCGTCAGGGAAATTTTATTTGACAGGAGACTGACGTCAACAACAAACCAGACTGATACTTCAGACAGACTAAGGCACACATTGTCATTTGTTTAACAATAAAATGACGCAGCTATGGCGAATCTGCTGGAACAATTGGCAGCCAACAGTGCTTACCCATATAATATCTGTTCAGCATTGTAAGATTTTGGTAGAGGAAAAGCGTACGGTACTATGCATGGAAAAAAAGGGCTTCCAACAAAAACTGTCTACCAAAAATATGTTCATTATGAAAGGTTAGTCATGTTTATTGTCACAGTTGTAGTTTGCAATAAATTGCACTGCACTCTACTGAGCTAAAAGTAGCTAATGTATGTAAAGATCCAAACATCCCAACATTAAAGGGAAAATCCTGCGTGCCTGCCGACCCTTGAAGCAGAAAATTCTATCTATCCATCCATCCATTATCCAAACAGCTTATCCTTGTGGGCATGCTTGAGCCTATCCCCACTGACTTCAAGCAGGAGACGGACGGGGTACATCTTGGACTGGTTGCCAGCCAAATCAACTAAGTAAATCATCTGTTGTCTGCCTATTCCTGAAAATGTAATTTGCTTGATAACGACAACTCAAACTGTCTCAAACATCATATCAAAAAATGCATCGCATGCTTCATTTAAAACATAGTGCTTAAAAGGTTATTACAGAAGTTGTGCTTTAGAGTTTGCTTACTAGGGTTGTGGCCAAAGGGAAAAAGAAGAGCAGGATTTCCAACATGTTCCTCTGCACCAGTCCATTTGAGTCTTGCAGGGAAAGACACACAGACTTCCTCTGCACAAAGACAGATAGATGAGGAGCTTAAAAAAAAACACAGCTGACTTCATTGAGGACTTGACCGAATTCATTTCCAAGGAGAGGAGCACTCACCGCCAGGCGATGGTCATAGCCGAGCATGTGTCTCTGCTGTTGCAGGGACAAGGTACGGTCAAAATGTGCGACGATAAAGATGGTGGCGGGCAGACGCACTACAGGGCTGACCAGTATGCAACCCCACAGGGCTCCATAGAACACCTGCTGACCCACCAGCATAGACAACTTAAGCAGCAGGGCATCGGTCCTGGACATAGAGACAAAACAGACAGAAAAAGAAAGAAATCTGTTCAGTAAAATCTGTTTAAAATGTACAGCTAAGACTCAGCTGGGTGATTAATGGATTTTATTGATTAGTCCTTGTGCGCATTTTTTTAATCCATTTATTTATTTTTTTAAATCAATATTTTTGCATACCTGTCATTGACCTCCAGTCCCTCCTCCAGGCCTGGCAGTAGTCCCGTTATGAAGGCCTGAAGACTGGGCAGTAAAGCCCTTTGCAGGGGCAGATAGTAACGCTCGTACAGTGTGAGCAGCACAGGCTTCACTGCCATGGCTGCATGGCCCAACAGCGGGAACAAGCCTGAGCTAAAAATACAGAAACCAATGGCATAATGCACAGAGCACCTCAGGTCATCTCTCATGTCACCAAAATGTCTTTTTACCTGTAAATGAACAAATCCTTGGCCAGCCATTTTGTCCCAATTATTTTGAAAATAACCTCATAGGTCTCCAGAGCCTTGAGGTGCACCCCGCTGGGTAAGGCCGGGTGCAGGCATTGGGCCAGACGCTTGCCGATGATGAGCCTCTTGGGAAGGAGGGAGTAGCGGATGTCACTCTGAAGGGCCTGGCAGGGAGTAAGAAGAAGTAAGTTTACTATGAGTGCTGTTATCCATTGCTTTCAATCAGGAAGCCAAACACGAGTCCCGCCGTTACCTTGTTGAGCTTGCCCAAGGACAAGATGAGATCTGCCCATTCACTCGACGACTCAAAGTTTCGCAGCGCCTTCTCGATGACTGCTGTGTAGTTACGATAGCGGTAGTCGTTCTGCAGCTCAACTTCCTCGGGATCCATCTCACAAGTCAGTCGGGCGGCAGCATGTTGTCACAATGTGTCTGCACAAACAGCAAAGCCAAACAAACGTTTTTTTAAATTATTATTACTAAGCAATAGGCGTGGATGAAAATCAACTTCTCATGTTGTCTCTCTGAGAAGCCTCCATCCCTCTGGGGCTTGTTTATGGTAAATAGAATTATGCAGAGTGGTGTGCGCCTAAGATTAGAGAGGAAAGGGTGGGTGGGGGTAGGGGGGTCTACTGGACTTTGGCATAGCAGAGATGAGCTGCACGTGGAGGACATACCGCTTCATCTTCCCTTTAAATATGGCAGAATTGTTTTCACTCATGGGATCATTCAATGTCACTTGTTATGCCACGAAACATAACTTGCCAATATTCTTTTGGGTAAGGCCGTGCCATGTGGGCTGATTACGGACACTAAGAGCAATTCATCCAGCCCCAATGCAATTCTAAAACCGCAGATTTGTTGTAAAAAAATTTCCATAACATTTAACCCATAAATGCTCACATTTGCTTGATCGTTTGGTTTTCAAAATTCCAGGATGGCGCTCAGTTTATAAAAAGCATCCCAGATCAGAAAACTGGTTACAATAATCTAATGTCAAACCCAATCGTGTTCTTCATTCAGCATTTTTCTTGCTGATCAAATTTCAGCACAGTAATTGGACAATTTTGTTAAAAGACACCAATAAGATAATTTTTCTCCAACTGACACTCATGACAATTAGTGGCAACAGAAAGTTGAAACAACAGTTCTTTTGAAATAACACCATGACCAATCATTTGAAAACATTAATGAAACCTTTAAGTCTTTTTGTATACCCACTCTTATTTGGGTCACAAGTGAGCTGGAGTCAATCCCAGCTGACTTTTGAAAGCAAAGCGGGGTATGCCCTGGACAGGTCCCAAGCCAATCGCAGGGTACTTACACACAAACAAACACACCTATGGACAATACAGTCATCAATTAATCTAACGACTAACATGCATGTTTTTAGCAAGTCTGAGAATGTCGAACTACACATTCACACATGCAAACTCCAATCCCAGCACAGTAAACCCTCATTTATCGTGGGGGGTCGTGTTTCAACCCACCACTGTAATATTATTCAATTTTAGTATTATAATAACTTTTTGTAAGGATTTCATTTTTTAGTTCCATATTTAATCCAAAGTGCAAAACGCGCCAAATCAGAGAAATAAGATTAAGCATATCACTTTAATTGGTTTACATGAAATTAAAATAATTAGTGTCATTCCCCCCTTGCAAAGACTTTGTTTGTAATGGGCAAACTTTTTTCAAGGAACCATGGCTGGACATTTTGTGTGAGCCTTAAAAACAACCTAATTGAATTATATGAAAAGTTTGATGTAGAGTAACCAACGGCAACAGCAACGACACAAAGTGAATGTTTCATTGTTGGAGTGAGGAGGACAAGATCACGTGAAAGACACTGATAAATAGAAATAAAAGTTGTGTAACCCCCAAGAAATTGGTTCGAGGACATTTACAAGAATGTCAATACAGTGAACATCAACCAAGGGACCAAGCCTGGTGTGAAGATCAAAACCAGAGCGTAATTGCCCCCTATGAAGAAATTCCATTCATTTATAAATTCTCCATAGGTGTGAATGTGCATGCGAAAGATTTTTTTTTTTGCCAAAATGTTCTCAACAATTGACTGCCAACATGTTGAGGGTGTACCCTGCCTCTCGCCCAAAGTCAGCTGGGATACACTACAGCTAACCCACAGCAGTAATGAAAATATGCAATATAGAAAATAGATGATAGATGATGATAATATAATAAAGGGCAGCATGGTGAGGAAGCGGTTAGCCTCTGAGGTTTGGTCTCAAATGTCAGCTTTCCTGTGATGAGTGTGAATGTAGTCCAGGTTCCTCCCACAATCCAAAAACTCTTTAATAGCTATGCCGGAATGGACCATTACTCTTGACTGCATTTTTGTGTGATTGCATCAAAAAAGGGTTAAAAGGTAGGTTGCTTCTTTATAGCGACATACCACATGTAGTTTGGAGGTATATGAGGTCATGCTAACGAAGTTGCACCCAATTTGCACAAAGAAGATAATGTGGTGCCAACATTTGCAACCCATTTTCGGTGACAACTGAATGTCTGAATGCATGGGTGGTTTGTCTAGTGGACTGTAACCTGATGGTGGCGTCCAAGATGTTTCCTGCGTCTCAATGAAAGTCATTGGGTTTAGTTCTCAGTTTAAAGGCGATCCGAATGAGTACAAGCTATGGTAAATTCACAAAAAAATATAAATAAATATCCATGAAAGGACCCAATTTTGGACCTAACGCCTACTTAACCAATTTGCTACAGAATGTCATCAATCAAAATCTGGCTGAGTGTTTCAGGGCACACGTTACAATCAACGACCACAATTACAACACACAGCCGGCAGTGTCACCTGATTCACACGATATTCCTCCCACAATTGTCCACAGAATTCATTATGATGAGGCAGCTTTTGGCTTTATAGCAGCATCCCGAGATGAGGCTGTTATATAACTGCAACGTGGATTAAAAAGGTGTGGGGGGGGGGGGGCGCCACTCCCCTCACATATACAAACATTGCAGTGGAAGTAAGATTGAGATGACATGGAAAAACACTTAAAACATTTCATTTGCGTGTGACTGTTCTTAGCACATAGAACAGCAGAGTGGTATAATAGGCTATGCTAAGTTAGCCGTGTATCAGGTGCATCAATAAAATGACTCACCAAATAAAAGGAGAGTTGCACGCAAGGTCAGTCGTTTTGAAGAAGCCAAGGAGGAAGACGTTACATTTTACATTATTTCGCCTAATACGTTTCTTTAGTATAGAGGTTGTCGAATATGATTTGCTTCCTTCAGTAGATGAGCGCTCCTAAACTAGCGTTACTGATGTGACAGTCATGACTGGGTGGTATCATTAACTCAGCTGATAGACAGTCAACGAGCGGAATGTTCCATACCCGAATCCATGAGGGGTGAAGTGAGGAGCTGACCGGTAGTAGAGTTAATGTACCATGACAAACGCCCACTAAAATGTAACGTACTAAATTTCAAACGTATTCCAGCCTTTTAATTGGGAAATGAAGCCGTTTATAAGAGTGCAGCCTTAAGTTGAAGAAGAAAACGTCATCACGAACGCCTCTCCCTTGTATGGTACATTCCAGGATGTGCAGTGTTTACAAACCTCTCACCTCACTGTTAAGATATTCGTGAACCATTCTTTTATCAATCTTGAGTGCACTTAATCTTTATGTTTTTATTTTTACTTTTAGCGTTTGGGTTTGGCATACCTTCGTATTATTATATTAAGCATTTAAAATAATTACGTTATACTGTTAATATTTTCGAACATGAAATCCATGACACGTACAATTCGCGCCACACTTAAAAATTACGACGGGTCAGGGATAAAATAATAAAATCACGAGAATAAAGTCGTTTTATGACTAGGATGGCGTCATTTTTTAACAAGAAAACGTTTAATATTTCTAGTGAAACTGTCATACTCCAACCGCGAATAAAGTCACATTTTTCTCCCGAATAATTTTTTATTAGTATTTGTGCACACATACAAGACGAGCAAATAAGTGCAGACATAAAGTAAGGGTATTTAATGTTAACTGTACATTTAGTATCCATTCACTGACTAAATGCATCGTGAAAAAAACGTAAAACACCAGCACTGCCGTGGCCAAGGAGCTAAAGTGACATTTTATATTTTCACCGAATAAAATAAAGTTTTTTTTAAATTTTTATTTCTTAATGTTTTATTTTTGTTTACATTCTATATGTTCTGATTTTCGGCGTCATCCGGTGGGTGGCAATAATGAGCCTTCAAACTGGTTTGACAATCATCGGAAATGAAAGAAGAATAAGTAGCAGCAGAAGCGTTGGAGTCGTTTTGTCGTTAACGACGTGGAAACACTGACACTTGCCAAGGATTGTTATTCTTTAGCTAGGTAAGACCAGACCAAACTTCCTTTTAGCGCCTGACATCTTCCTGCATCATGAATTTGTGGTATATGCCCAAAATGTGGCGTGCATAAATTATCTTTATTGTCAGTTCTTATATGCTGTGTTTTTTTGTATTCTTATTAGGTTATCTCCAACGTGTTGGTGATATGGCATTACGTATTTAAATAAGTTTGGTTACTAGGGAGGAACCATTTTTCAGATTTCTTTTCAAACAATATCTGAACAAGGGGTTTACTGAATAATCGACTTCACTACTCCGCTCGATATTTAGCATTTAAAGACAACCAATCAATAATTAGGTGCTTTTGCCATCTCGTTTTCCACTCAGATCCAATTTACAGAGCACTTTGGACTCGACCTTCAGCTGCTATAACCGATTGATCAATGGAACATTAAAATGTCTTGCCAACAAGGCAAAACAATCTAGCTGCGTCTGCTAGGTCTGAGAGCTACTACAAAAATAAGTTGGTTGTGGAACGGCATAACAGTTAGAGTCTCGCTAGCTTCCATCACCACACATCATAATTGAAAGATGCATACCAGCAATACCTTTCGAGAGTGGTGGCGAGGAAGAAAGGCTGCAGCGTAAAGTGAAACTCACATCTTCGCTCGCAAAATGTGTCTAATGCACAGAAAACTACTGTGTACAAACAAGAACTTTGTTCATCATACAAGTTGTAACGTATGCAACAAACACAACGATTGTGACACTCGTCACTTTACGACACTGATGGCAGTTTTTCGGTGGTTTGCGAAAGTATTCGGCACCCTTGAACTTTTTGACCTTTTGCTTCATTTCAGCTAGGCTTCAAACAAAGGAAACACCAAGTGAGACACAATTGTGAAGTGGAAGGGAATTTAGACAATGTTTTAAACATTAAAAAAAAATAAAATATTTTTTTTATGTTTAAAGACAGAATACTTTCGCAAGCCACTGTATATGGCCGTATGTATGCTACAGGCGTGTGAAAATCCATCCATTATCTGAACTGCTTCTCCTCACAAGGCTTGCAGGGGCGTGCTGGAGCCTATCCCAGTTGTCTTCGGGCATTAGGCGAGGTACACCCTTGACTGGTTGCCAGCCAATTGCAGGGCACACAAAGACAAACAACCATCCACGCTCACACTCATACCGAGGGGCGGATCAGGGTGTCCAATCAACCTCCCATTTTTTTGGAGTGTGGGAGGAAACGGGGAGTACCGGCCGGAACTCACGCAGGCGCGGGGGAATACACACAGGAAAGCCGAAGCCCCGAATCGAGTCCTGCACCTTTAAACTGTGAGGCCATCGTGCCACCCGCGTGTGGAAATATTTCATAAAAAACAGGTGTAGCAAACCTATCCTCAAAAGCAAAAGCACAAAGGAGTTGCAATTGCACAAAAACAATGTCACGTTTTACAAAACGCTATGCTATAGAACGCATTTGTTGAAGAGAAAACTATTCGGGACTCTACTAATAACACAGCGTAAGGGTGAGTTTTATTTTCAATTATTTTTTTTTTTGTTAGTATGGCTCGTCAGAATGTCTTTATGTGAAACTGATCTGTAGCACAACAAACGGTTGGAGGCTGCTGTACTGTGCTAAAAAAATGTCTTTGAGTCATTGAATTTGACACAACATTGCATTATATCACATTATTGTCGACTACAAATAAATCTTTATTGGGTCAATCCTGAATCTGTATTTGTCCTTGCCACACCAGTTTTATGAATTAACCATGAATCACTTGGTATTAATGTTTGCTGTCTTAAGAGGAAGCCGAGACCAAGATGCCACGCAGGGGAAAACGCTCAAGAGCTGTAACGCTTCAACATCAGAGAAGAAGAATGCTGGCACAGCAGGTATCTAATTATAAGATCGCTAATGGCTCTGGTTCAAAACTGTCTGGTAAAAGATAGTGTATTATTTTACTGTACAGTTACGTGGAGCTGCTCCCTCCCATGACGCTGATGATGCTCAGCAACAGCGGGTATCTCCGGCCATTATTAGTCCAAAAGCAAGTCATGTTTTTGTCACACTTTTCCACGAACAGTCTAACAAATTACGATGCAGAACCTAAGTCCTTTCATGAGATAATACACCACATCTGAAATGTCAATATTTTGTTTTCTTAGGTGGCAGAAACACCTGATCCAGTGAATTTTTCCAGCACTACGGAAAATAAAGACGCTTCCTTGCATCCTCCAGCTAAAGAGGTATAGTGACAGCGACACAGGGTAACGTACACGTTGTTATCTAATTTAATATTGCCTACCTTCGCGTTAGTTGGAATGTATTGTAATGCCCCCGGCAAGTGGTCAAGGGTAGACCCAGCGGTTGGTGCACTTTCACTTTTTTGAAGGAAAAAAAAAATACCCAATAAGCACATTGCAGTTGACACCCCATCACTCAATACCCAGTCGGGCAAACGGCAGATTGCCTTACCTGGTTTAAAAAAAAAAATTAAAAAGACATAACAAGACTGACAACAATTGTTACAACAAGTATTGCTCAAATGCCATTTGCCAATTTCCTGGTATGTGCGCATATTTTTTTCGTCTTTGCCATCATTTTAACCTTCTGTGGTGGCATCACAATAAAGCTGAATTGTGGAAAACCAATAAATGCTCACTGAGGTGACGTCTCTTAAGATTTGCTGTTGTCTTGTGGGAAATGACACCCAGTGGGGTTAAAAAAATGCAGCACCTTTCTAGACTAATGCTTTTCACTTATGGAGACAGCAACTCAAGACTGAAGAGTGGTGCTTTAAGATATAATTAATCTGACTTGGAAGTTTTTCTGAGCCAGCATTCAGTCTTTTTTTTTTCTTGCTTTTGCTTGCATGTGAAATATTGAGCTACAAGGGCTGTGTGGTGACTGAGCTCAACTCCACAGCAAGCAGCACTTTGGCAAATAGTGAACAAAGCTTCTAAAAAGAGGCTTTAAGCTGTTTATTCCCACTCCCAGTTGAGGTTTGCAGTCAAACAAAACATAAAATTGAGAATTGCATGTCATTTAAAACAAACCTTAACTTAGACTTCAGTGCAGGGTGTCAAGATCCAGTCCTGGAGGGCTGCTTTCCTGCATGCTTTCAATCTCTCCCACCTGATTCAAATGATCAAATCGTCAGCAAGCTCTGAAGAAGCCTGATAACTATACTGCCCATTTGAATCAGGTGTGTTGCAGCTGCGAGAGATAGAAAACATGCAGGACACCGGCCCTCGAGTACTGGAGTTCGACACCCCTGCTTTAGTGCAATAGTTTAATGCTAAACCTAACACATAACACCCCAGACAGCCATGTAGTATATCTTTCTGTCTCGCTTATACTGCCCCCTGGTGGCCAAAGTGGACACATCAGAAGGTGCAGCAAAATGTCCATTCAAATGATTTTTAGTGTAACAATATTGGTTTAATTATTTTTAATTATATTCAATTATGTAATTACAGTATATTTAAAATATAAATTACAACAATATAGAGTGATTCCCCCCCCCTTATTAAATAACTAAAATAAAAAATATATACATCCATCCATTATGCAAGCCGTGTATCCTCACAAGGTTCGGGCGTGCTGGAGCCTATCCGAGCTGTGTTCGAGCAGCAGGTGAGGTACACCCTGAACTAGTTGCCAGCCAATCTCGGGGCACATATAGACAAACAACCATTCACATTCACAAGCACACCTACTTGGGACGATTTGGAGTGTTCAAATAACCAATCATGCATGATTTTGGAATGATTTTTTTTTTTTTTGAGAGAGAGAGAGGCTGTAATTTATTAATGGCATTTCCACTCATTTCCTTTATGAGTGACAATTTGAAATGGGTCACAGAACAAATTCAACTTGTATCTCTCAAGCTACTACTGTACGGTGTGTGTGTGTATGCATGCTGTGTTCTCATTGATGAGCACAAATCCTCTTAGGTGAAAAAACATTCAAAATACGAACTGAAGGAAAACTGTGCTTCCCCAATTTGAGATAATTTTGGCTAAGACGTTCTTAGGGGGTAATTGCAATTTAACAAATGTTCATTGCAATACATTGTGCGTGTTTGTGTGTTCAGCGTTGTTGAATGTAACAGTTGCTCAGTGGTTTTACTTGTATTTAATCTGCACCAAGTTGCTGTACTAGAGATCATGACTTTTTAATGTTTTTGATTTCTGTCAACAGACCAGTGGACAAACAGTCCATTCCCACTCAGCTCCAAGTGTTCGACATGGCAGAAAGAGGCTGAAATCTGACATCCTTTCATCATCTGGTATGGAAAAAGTCTTGATGTGAGTGTATGAGATTCTGTTAGGATATCAATCAAATAACTGAAGTGAGGCATACACGAACTGATTAACATCCGACTTGAATGACCCATACATGATACGTGCAAGTGGGTGACCATTCCAGCAGTGGATGCAGATGATTTAAAGACCAATAGGACAGGTTAAGTCATCGTTGAATTTGGTTGTCATGTCGGGTCGGTTGCAAGGCCTCACGGCTAAATTCACCTGGGGATCGGTGGTTGGCATTATGAAACCACCAGAGGTGACGTTGAAGTAGAGTAGTGGCATCGCTGGCAGAAGGTTGCTAAAGTGATACAGTCAAGGCAGCGAAGAATGAAATGTCTCAGATGGCTCAGCTTTTCTCATATCACACATCCGTACAACACGTACAAAATCCTTCCTTCCCTTTGTCCAAAGGGAAATGTCTTTGCGGAGCAACAGGCATGACTGTAGTCATGCAAAGGCCGATCAAGTGAGGTTAATCCAAGTTATGATCTCTGCTGTGCATTGTCCAGTGTCTGCGTACGAGGAGCTTCGGTCATGTCGTCAGTTTCAAAGTGTTTTTACACACAATTGCACTTCCACTTAAGTCCATCATGTGAGTATTTTTCCCAGTTGTGTTGGTGACCCCTTCTTTAATAACATTGGAGAGGGGAAAAAAGACACCTTTAACACAACCTACATCAAAGGATGGTCACCCTGGATAATATTTTAGAGATCTGATAATGATGACTGACTCTGGTCATAAGAGATGAATTGGAATCAAAATCAAACTGATTATTGCTCTGTGTACACCGCGTCTAAAGGATCATTTTTCTCACCAGCCTGCAGTGACTCTACTAGGAGCTGGGTTCCAATTATTATAGATGTGTTCTCCCTTTCCAACCCCAAAAGGTATGATTTATTTGGATTTTTTTTTCTGGTTAATTATTATTCTCCTTACTGCAGTTAATACAGGAACTGTACCATTGTCATTTGTGTAGGGGGAAACTACTGAGTAGCCAATTTCCCACCGCTGACAGCGAAGAAACCAATGATGACCTTGTCATCCACGATCACTGAGCTATCAATTCCAATTCTTTAAATATAGATGAATAGCTAAGTCTGTATTTAGTTGTCATCTTACTTTTACTTTCACTTTGACAACTCTCAACAAAAGGATTTGCGTCTGTTTATTTCCATGACAATAATGGACAGTGTGTGCCAGTACACCAATGAGCTGTTCAGTAAATTAAGACAACTGTATTATATATCTTACGAATTTAGCTGTTATTGTTTGTGACTTGTTTGAATCTATTCTTTAAAACGTTTTCTATTGATGACGAAATTTGTGTTTCCAAGAATGTTATTCTCACATGTGAGATTTTGCTTATTGCTATTAAAGGGTTCTGTCTTGAAACAACCACACAAATAAATGTTACACCACAAGCAGGTGACTTGTCTGATGGTTTCTGCTGGAGTAATGTCATCCTTTTGTTTATTTTCTCTAGGACTTGTCCTAAATAGAGTAATGTGTTAGCTGGAGTCTGATCACCACTTACTTTAAGCAAGAAGTTGGCCCATTTAAAATTAAATAAATTGTATGCCTTGGCTCAATAAAGGTTGGAAATTGCTGTTTTGGATCTTTCAATAAACAAACGTTCAGGTTTTTGTAAGATGAAGAACACCATACAAGGTGGGCGAAAAGGTGTAAAAAAAAAAAAAAAATCGCACGGGCGGGCCAAGATTCGAACCAACTACCTCCAAAAATCACTTGGTTCTGTTCTAAATGTAATTTCTTTTCTCAATTTTTGTCTGCAGCGCCCATCAAGCATCCTTGTGGTACTGCAGTCATGGTTTAACACCCAAAGTACCAGAAACAGTTCTATGTATGAGTATTAAACTGTTCATCAGTGTATTATGCTAACCGGTACGATACGTCGTAATAACTTCTATTAGGTTTGATCGTCTCCTTCCTACACCGCCTCTTCCGCATTTTTGTCCAATCATCGACGAGCTCTGTACCGGAAGTTTTGAACAAGCCGAAACGCGGGAAGTTGTTCGCATTCTTCAGCCGGACGACAGCTAAGGTAAAATCACAAACTGTCGAGTAGCCCCATTAAAACGCTGCTTTTATCCATTTAAATACGTTAATGTGAATTGTAAAAAAAGTACCTTCATTCACATGTGTTAGATAATTTTCAAGCCTCGAAATTAAGCTACTTTTCTCGCCAAAGCAGTGGCCGGCCTATTTGAATAGCCGGACGTCAAAGAGAAATGTGAGAAATGACACTAAAATGATATCCCTCGAAGGTTGGTGTTGGACTGAAACAAAGATGAAGGTTGTGACTTGTGAGATCGCCTGGCACAACAAGGAGCCAGTCTACAGTCTTGACTTCCAGCACAGCTCCGATGGACGTACTCATCGTTTGGCCACAGCTGGCGTGGACACTACGGTTAGGGTGAGTAGCGATAAGCCATTTTATTTTTCCCAGAAATATACAATTTTTATTGACCCCCCCCCTCTCCACTTCCTCATTTTATGAAAAGCAAATGACACTTATATGTACACGTTTTTTGATTCTGTCATTTTCTTAGTTTCTCTTATAATTAAGTAGTTTTATGGTCATTAGCTTCTAGGAATAGAACACAAATTTGATTTTCATAAAAAAATAACAAAAAACAAGAACATAAGTTAAAAAATGTTCAAGAAAAGTAATGTTTTCTGCATCTATTTTTCTAGGCCTTTTCATTCAGTTTTTTTTTACCAAAGTAATCATTGGAATCTATTTATTTGTACTTACCTTAAAAAAATGAACATAACTCTTTTTCTTCTCCTATACACTTTAAGGTTTCTTCCCCCTCCCCCCCAATAATCATTCAAGGGTCTCATAAGTCCTTCAATATAGCAAATAATTGGCAAATTGGCAACACTGACTGTGCATTTGTAAACTGCTTCTCTTCAGTCCCAGCCATGTTAGTGGAAGGAGAGACAAGCTTTACACTACAGAAGCTGTGAAAAAGAATAGTCTTAGCAAGTCAATTTAAATTAATTGCTGAAATCGATCGCCCAATCACACTTCAGCTGTATAGAATGCATCTGCTGCAAATTAATGTGGGCAATCATGCCATTTTTTATGTCATGTATATGCAGCTGTGGAGAGTCGACATGGGCCCAGATGGAAAAGCGGCGGTGGAGTTTCTGTCTAATCTGGCCAGACACACCAAGGCTGTCAATGTGGTCCGCTTTAGCCCCAGTGGAGAGCATCTTGCCTCAGGAGGAGATGGTACATCTAACACGTAAATTTATACCCCCTCTCTTAACAAACATCCAATGCATGAAATGTGTTTTGTAGTAATGATTGTTTCTCTAGCTCTGGTGGCTCTTACAACATTAATGATCTCAGCATTAACAAAAGCAATAAAATGGTAAACACAAGCATAATTTAAGTTACTGGTTCCCACCTTCAACAAGAGCTGAATATGATTGGACTTTGTGCCTGTCAAACATTTCTGTCTCATTTTTGTTGATGAAAATGTCAGTTCAATATGTCAGTGCACACACAGTGCGACATGTGTTTTTATTAGTTGTTGTTGTTGTCGGGGAAAATAAGCTTGCTGACAGAAAATAATCATTGCTCACAACAGAAGTGCTATTGTGTATGACTTCTATCCATTTGTGGTTTGGTTCAGATGCAGCCATTCTGCTGTGGAAGCTCAACGACAACAAGGAGCTAGAACAAGCCCCCGCGTTCCAGGAGGAAGAAGACGCTCAGCTAAACAAAGAAAGCTGGTCTGTCGTCAAGACTTTGAGGTATAAAAACTAGAATAACGGCATTCATTGCTAGCAAAGTAAAATGTGCTGCTTTGTATGCATTTTGACTCTTCAACCTCTAAAAATGTAGCAAAAACAAAAATAACCGGGAAAGAATGATATATGTCAATTTGATGAAAACACAGTCCAGTTAGCTCTGTGTGTTTTTAGGGGCCACATTGAGGATGTGTATGACATCTGCTGGACCCGTGATGGGAACTGCATGGTGTCTGGTTCTGTAGACAACACAGCTATCATGTGGGACATCAACAAAGGTTTGCTGAGAAAACATCAAAACACATGAGAATATGTTTGAATAGCAATAGTTTTATTTCATTTGCCATTTTTTGTCTTTCAGGACAGAAACTGTGCATCCTAAATGACCACAAGAGCTACGTGCAAGGGGTGACCTGGGATCCGTTGGGGCAGTATGTCGCCACTCTCAGTTGTGACAGGTATCCATTATTACCCAAAAAGGCTTCAAAGTTTTAGTGCATTTACATCACAGCTTTTGAATATGTGCTGAATATGTTTTCATATTTCTCCCTTTCAGAGTAATGCGCGTGTACAGCACTCATACAAAGAAGAAAACCTCTGTAAGCAAAATGAGCTCGGGCTCAACTGCAGATGGAGAGGTTTGTGCACAGAAATTATGTTTTAGTCATCATTGTCACACTTATGCATTTAGAAAGTTTGAGTTGCAATTTTGATTCAGTTCACCATTTATTTCAAATGTAGTGTGTACGGCAACATTCATAACCACAATAGAAACTTCCATCATACCATTAAAAAAATGTGAAAAGCTGTTACTCTTTGTAAGTGCGTCCTTCAGATGTAGCCATTGCTCTTGGCCACTTGAAGAATTACAGTTACACTTAATCACATTAGGTACTGTATTAGAATGTATGTTCAAAATACAAATGTGTAATTTCTGAAACTAAAACTGTAAGTTGCTAGAGAAGCCTTAGACCTTGGAGGTGCTTTGATTGGAGAAAGGTACATGAACCTTTGTTTGTTTATATCTTTGCAGGTGAAGCAACACCGCATCTTCCATGATGACAGTATGAGGTCCTTTTTCCGACGTCTTTCCTTCACACCCGACGGCTCCTTCTTACTCGCTCCAGGTACTTGTGCAGCATGTTCTTTGAGAAATGGTCAATAATGGTTATTTTGGGGTGGGGGGTTGACTGAAAAATTCTCACTGGCTTCACTTCTTCCCAGCTGGATGTGTGGAGGTTGGGGAAACCATCACAAATACTACCTACATCTTTTCCAGGAAGAGCCTCAAGCGGTAAAATATATATCCATCCATTATCTAAGCCGCCTATCCTGGCTGTCTTTGGGCAGCAGGCGGGGTACACCCTGAACAGTTGTTGTCTCTCACATGTGGTGCACTGAGAGAAAAATAACACTACTACATTTATTTGTTTAAAAAAAAAAAAAAAAAGTTTTAAAATGTATACATTTCGTTCCACTTTACGATAATATCCCACTTGGTGTTGCTTCTTGACACGAAAAATTCAAATTTTATATATTTGTTTGAATTCTGAAATGTGGCAAAACCTCATAAAAGGGGATAATACTTTTGCAAGGCACTGTAGCTAATGTACTTTTGCTTGAATTCATATTTGTCTTTTAGACCTGTTGCCCACTTACCATGCCCAACTAAGGCCACACTTGCAGTGCGCTGTTGTCCAGTGTACTTTGACTTGCGAACCAGGAAGGGAGAAGGTAAGTACATTTCCTAGACTGTAGCTTTAAACCTTTATTTGTATTCTCCCAGTTTTGTCTTCTAAATGATTCTATGTTCCCAATCACAGAGGGTTCAGCCGAGCCCCTTCCTAATCTATTTAAGCTGCCGTACCGCATGGTGTTTGCAGTGGCCTCTGAGGATTCCATCTTCCTTTATGACACCCAGCAGGCGCTCCCATTTGGACTGGTGTCCAACATTCATTATCACACACTCAGCGACCTCACATGGTAAAGGAGCGATCTTCTCCTTACAAATCCGAATCAAAATCATATGATAAGACATATTTTGGTAAACTGGTCTTGGAATGCAATCAGTTATATGTCACACATTACACCATAAAACAAGACTGCTTTCTGAGAGCAGAGTGAAGCTGGTTGTTAGTATGTCTGCCTTAAAGTTGTGAACTCTGAGGTCCGGGGTATTTGTTCAAAATGTAGCTCTTGAAGCCATAGAGTCAACTTCTGGTTGTTGCTAACAGGTCCCCAAGCTGTGCAGGACATTTTCAAATGTTGCAGGGGGCTTATGATCGTTTAGAAAAGAAAATCAAAAAAACGTTTAAATAGAACACTGTGTTAAAAAAAAACACAAAAAAAACAAAACAAACATTGAAACAAATGACTCGTGGATACGTCCGCTGTCTTACAGGAAGTCGCTCCCATAATATTCTATGTGAGTGCCCTCAGAAATAAGGTGGATAGGGTTGAATTATTAAATCTCTTCATAAGTGATGAATGGACAGCATTGTTGTGCGGAGTTAAGTTTAGTTGTAAGCAGGGATGGGAGAATCTGGAAAAAATAATCACTTTTGATGTTGAACTCAAAATTATGACCCTGGGCAGGACTCCCAGAAAACTTTGTGACCCAAGAGCAATTTTTGTTGTTCAAGGAGTCTGTAACGTAAAAGGAGAATGTCTATTCTACATGTAATTCTAATGCTTCCATTTTGTCTTAGGTCTCGAGATGGTACCTTTCTGGCAGTGTCTTCCACAGATGGCTATTGCTCCTTCCTATCCTTCTCTCCGGGAGAGCTGGGAACTCCATTGAAGGAGCCTCCCACTCTGGAAGTGTTCACCCCTACCAGCGCTGCTGAGAAAAAGGGCAAAAAGACGGCACCAGCCAAAACCTCATCTCCCGTGTCCCAGCCGCCGAGTTCGGCTTCCACTCCCACGTCCCACCTCACCCCGGGCAGGGACGGCTCCTCTGTCACGACCCCGGATGAGTCAAAGTCAAAGTCCAAGCCTCGGCCTCGGCCTCGAAAAATCACCCTCAACACACTGGAGGCCTGGGGGAAGCCCAGCACTCCAAAAAACATGCCTCCCACTACCCCTCAGATGCCAGCGTCCGCAAGCATCAGTGCACCCTCAACTCCTCAACCCGCCATCAAACCGCTCGCACCCAGCTCCTCAAAGAAGCTCCCCTGCCTCACCCCGCTCACTCCCAATACACCCAAAGTGCTCAACAGGACCAACTTGCCCACCACTCCTAAAGGTGCCATAGCGTCGAACAGACCCACTCCAAGGTAAAAAAAAATATATATATTAATAATAATAAAAGGGAAACCATTATTCTTCCATCTCATTCTACTCTATTAAGTTCCCCTCAGACTCATGAACAGACATGAAAATCTTAGGAAATGCAGCACATCGCCTTAATCTTAGTACCTATTACTGCACTTTATTCCATGAGGTATTCCAGCACAATCTAATGAGATTTACTGCAAGATCTATATCATCATAACGGTGTGGCAGACCTCTGCCAAGGACAAACTATTAACAGAAGTGATGGGGGGGGGGGAACTATGGCGTGTCATGTTCGTAGTTGCCCGTCTTTTTTATTTACTGTATTTTTGTTTAGGCATTTAGTTAGCACAGTACTTCCTGGACCAATGAGGACTTTAAGAATGGCGATGATACTTCTTTTTTTATTTTTTGACAGCATTAACTGTCTAACTTAATTCCTTGAAACAGGTTTTCACAAATGTAATGGGTTTCCCTTGTCACACTCTTTTAATAAGTTTCTTAGAAATTGCTTGTGTATTTTTGTCTCATCCTTGTAATTACGTACGTGAGCATTTAGGAGGGGCAGTGTTAAGGTCTACAATATGTGGATTATTACTTGAGTTCTGGAGGTTTTGGACATGAATACGACCGTACTAGGTAGTTCTAATAATTTGTCATTTTGTAGCAAAAAAAGAGAACCGAAATATTTGAAACAACTCTCAGTATGATGTGATGCAGTTCTACACAGTTCTGCAAATTACAACCACAATAATAAAACAATGTTAAGTGAATTACCTCATTTCAATAAATAAATGAATTAGTAAAATGATCTTTGGAAAGGTTTAATCTTTTACACTTTTGTACTAGATCTAATTAGACTGTGTGAAAAGCAACAAAACATATATGGTGACAATTCAGATTATCCCCCGAAATTGACAGATTATAGTAAAAAAAAAAAAAATGCAGAGGTTGATAAAGTTCTAGAAATCTCTGGACCTCTAATTGAAAAGATTCCCTCTTTTGCTTTTGTGATCAACAGTCCCAACTAAGTATTAAATTGTCTTAAGATCTGCTGGCTCAGAATTACGGAGCCCCTTAGGGGACATGGAAGAGAAAAAAAAAAAATTTGCGTTCCCTCGCAAAATCTTTGCGTTCCCTTGCAAAGAATGCGTTCCCTCGCAAACTTTGCGAGGTTGTTTTTTTTTTTTCGAGTGAATGTTTATTTATTTATTTTTTTAATGCGCGTTTATGTACTTCCGGGTCAGGTTGACTACCCTTGCCTCGAATGCGCTGCTGTTCAAGAGACGACAGTACGTTGGAGGCGGCACTAATCATGGAGGAGGGCTTGGAACTGTCTTTCACTTATTTGAAAACCGTGCTTAATATCCCGAACTGATTTTCCTTTCTTTGTATTTCAAGACAATTTCAAAGTAAAATTCAATTAAACTCGCCCACGGGTGAACACACTCCATCTTTGCTGCGTTTGTTTACACGGAAGATGACCCGGAAGTACATAAACGCGCATTAAAAAAAATAAACATTCACTCGAAAAAAAAAAAACAACAACTTTGCATTCCCTCGCAAAGTTTGCGAGGGAACGCAAAGTTTGCGAGGGAATGCAATCTTTGCAAGGGAACGCAAAGGTTTTGCGAGGGAACGCAAAGTTTTTTTTTTCTCTTCCGTGTCCCCTAAGGGGCTCCGTACAGAATAAACATAGTCATCCATCGCTTATTTTTTTACAGCATTAAAGCATCTGTATTCAGAATGTCTTCCAATTCTCACTTTCCGTTCACAAATACATGTGAAAGTGATTGTAAAATGTCTGAAATAGTAATCTGTGTTGTCAAAATAGAGACACTTGACATCAATTGCTTTGTTTTGGTTGCTGTTGTAAGCGCTCACTCAGCTCCGACCGAACAAAGCCTTGTCTGGTTTAAGGGTGTTCGTTGGACCCCCTGTTGAGTTTTCAAATAATCACTCCAGCTCCTCACAGACAATGGAGAGTCTGTGCAAGCTTTTGTATTTAAATATCTAACTTGAAACTTCTCTTTCTCGGTTGATTGGCTAGTTTTATGACTCGAAAATGAATATGTGAGCAAGACTATTAATAACATGAACGGACTTTGTGCAACTAATTCATTTCTCTTTGTTCCCAGGCGAGTTTCCTTGACTCCTGTTGGGTCGCAAACGTCCAGTTTGGTCTTTAGTTCGCCAGCGTCTACTGAGAAAGCTAAACATGGTTAGTCTGTCATAGTTATAGTATGACCTCTAGCTCGCTTTTTGGTGGTGGTAGTGGAGGGCACCTGTTTGAAAATGCTGTTACACCGCAAGGTGAACACGGATTACTTCCTTTGGATTCATAAACTGTTACACAACCTACAGTTGGTTTGGGGGGAAAAAATCCTATAAGCAATAATAGATATACAGTGACCCTTTGCTGGGTTGCAACCATAAAACCTTTATTGAATGGACAGGCAATATTTTAAGTGTCTTCACTTTCTTAATGAATAATAACCACTGTTAAATGAAAACTGAAATTGAAACGACTCACAGTATTATGGAATGATCTGCTGACTGGCACCCCGCGATCTTGCCTGACATGCAATTCAAAATACAAATAAAACCACGGGAACTTCTGTAAAATATTTCACCCATAAATGCCCATTAGATATAATAACAACAATAATAATCATAAAAATAAACACTTCTTTGATTGCATCCATTTTTTTCATGAATTTAGCCTGGCTCTCAGTGGTCTTTAAACAAACATTTTAAATAGATGGTCAAAGATGAATTTGGAATTTATAAATAATTTGGCGCCAAATTAAGTTTAATTGTGTGAGAATTTGGAATTTATAAATAATTTGGCGCCAAATTAAGTTTAATTGTGTGACACTAGTGTGCCACAACACCCGGGTTGAGAACCACTTGAGTAGAAGAATATAGTTGAATAGCCTTTATTGTCATTGCACAATGATTCATTTTTATTATTAAATTGTTATAATTATGGCAAGTATTTGGATAAAATCACCTTCAGCCCATAAAAATAAAACAATCAAAGGAAAAACGGTGTGCTACGTAGCAAACATGTTCTTGGGCCGCTCTGCAAAGGAGTTAGTTCATTGTGTGCCGTTCATAAGGGATCGTGATAACTAGAGGACACCCTGAACTCAAAGAGCACAAGCAATAAAAATTTGGACCACAACCTTCATAAATACCTGATTTATGTCGTTCCCGTTCATGCCTTGTTCACTGATAAATTAGGACATTTTGTAACATATTCCGATGTAGCAATGTTATTTTGACCCTGGTTGTTTTTTTGCCCATGATTCAGCCCTCCACAGAGTTTCACTGAAATCAGGAAAGTAGTATAAGAGGTCCATGGGTTACTCTATGACAGCCCGACATTCATTCGTGACTACAAACAGCACACGCCGTAAGAATTTGTCGGCACGCTTAGACAAATCCACATTCTGAACATAACAGGGAATGTTTTGCACACATTTATTGCAATAATGCCTTTATTACTGCATTAGTATTGGTTAGTGATAACCCACTGTACGGGTTAATAACTGATCAAACTAGCGTGTTGAACAGTCATGTGTAACCCTCATCTTTTCATTCATCTTCCTCTTCCAGGTCGTCCTTCTCCTCCTAACGATCCCCTTTGCCAGCCTCCGGAGTCCAAACGGCCCAAGACGGATGACGTTTCTGCGACAAGCAGCGTCACTCAGCCTTAGTGCGGCCATGAGATATGCATGACTGTAAACGCTGACGTCATGATCAAATCATCTTGTGTGTGATATCACAATACATTGATTGAGAGGGTAACGCCTTCACGCATGATGTACTCAAATGTTGTCGTAATTGCATCATGTGAATAACTTTAAGGACTATTGTATGATAATATAGCTATGTGTGATGTCTTACTCCAGCACATAACATTTTGATCTTTACATTTTAATACTACAGTAATAAAATAGCACTTGAAGATTGAGTGCTATATGAACTTTGAATACACTGTATTTCCTGAGTCTTTTTTTTACTAATCGGCCTTGGCGAATGAGGTTGAACCCTCTCAATGAAATATACATTTTTCCCCACCCTGTGGTGAAAAAGGCTTTATGTAAAATACATTTCTTTATTCAGAACAAAGCCAAACCAAATACTTTCCCTTTATGAATTCACATTATGTGAATGTGGTGGGCATGTGGCGATGCAGTAAATAATGGGGTGAGGATATGAAAGCAAGTCATGTCTCTACTCTCCACTCAAAACTGACTTAACACAGTAAGTAACAAGCTACTCTCTTTCAACCCGTATGTCCCTTGCAACCCAGAAACTTGTCATTTCACTTAACAGGTTTCTGGTGAATGGTTCTCAATTTTGTGATATAAAATATTTAATTTAGTAATTTTTCACATACTTATTCTCAATCAATACTAAGTAAAGTAAATGATCTTATGAGAGCAATTGTAACAGTTTTAAGTGTGTGTGTGTGTGTGTTTTAAACCTCAGATTATGCACCTGGTGTTGAATGTAAAATGTAATTCAGTAGGATAACAGAGTAAAATATTTATGTACTCATTTACACACGTCACGTAAATAATGAGTGATTGGTTGAAAAGTTAAAAGTAACAGTCAAGGCGTGTATATGCATTTCAGTTATGAAATAATTATGGAAATATTTAAGATTCGAATTTCTCAACCCTAAAATAGCATTACTGATATATACTGTGAAAACATTTTTTAAACGTTAAGCTTAGCTTTATTTTGGGTTTTTTTAGAAAGTCACCCACTTGATATTGATATCGGTCAACCTACCTTGACTCACAAGAGGAACGGAAACTAAAAGATTGACATGTCGGTCAGCCAATCATAATCGAGCTCCATCGGTCTCTTTAACGCGTATGTGCACTATGTGAAGGCGGGGAGGAGTTGGTTCGTTTAGGCTGATTAGCAACAAACAGAGGGTTGCGAGTTTAAAATTTGGATTATTTTGGCCCCAGATTGGATTTTTCCGCCACCGAAGCCGGTTGAACTCGCGTCAGTGTCAACCCGATTCCTGTTGGCACGCTTTTCGATGAGGCCAGGTGGCTATTTGCAACATTTGTCAGCGCTAATAGCGGAGGACAACCTCGTTTTTTTTAGGTCGTTGGAGGTGGCGATGGTGAGCTGATAGCTGCGTCATCATGTTGCTTCCGACTCGAGTTGCCCGAAAGAAATCTCAAGTTAGCATCGTCCGCAGTGATCCTATTCCGAAGGCCACTCCCGACCACCTGAGGTAGATGCAACCCGGACCGCTGCCCGGGGGCAAATTTTGCTAACGGCTGGGGAGCGAGCGAGGCGGCTGACTTTACATCACTTGGCTATATTGGCGCGACCCCTCCTGTGCTGCAATTGTTGTCTCCACTCGAGTGAGCGGTCCCCCAAATCAGGCGTGTTGCCGTTAGAACGTCACAACAACAATAACCATGTGACCGTAAAGTCTGTTAAACATGAACTACATATAAATATTTAATGTTTGGACGAGGGATGCCCGCGATGACATCGAGGATACAAATCTGGAGTATCCACTAAAATGTCGATTGGCATTTTCTCTACTAACCTTTTATAAGGGAGATATTTTTCCTCATTTTTAACAAGTTAGCCCCTTAGACAACCGATGTGTTATCAGGGTATCAACGTGTGTTAACTTGGACTTTCGGGAGTTTTGACTGGGTCCTCCTCAAAACCGGGGCAAAGTTTCGCCCTTTCTATCAGGGGATACAAGACGAGACACGATGGCCGTAAATCGGACGAGTTGCACCCCCAAGCCGTGGTTGAGTGTTGCCGGCGAAAGGAGCAGGTCGCCGAATTTCGAGTGGATCGACGGGCTGCTCTACCGAAAGAAGCTGGAGAAAGGCTTCCTCAACTACCGGGAGGTTTTGGATGAGGATCGGAGACTGGAGGCAGTCGCTACATTTCACCGGCGACCACCCGGCATGTGTCACCTTTCCCTGGAGGAGACCTACAAATGCGTGGCCGAAAACTACTGGTGGGAGGGTAAGGAGAAGGTCATCTTACGGCCTTGCTCTTATCTCACGAATATTTCACGCCCTATCTTGACAAAAAACGGTAATAAGTGTCTTTACAAAGGAGGGAGTAAAGGATCATTGTAGGAATCACACGTTAACCGTCGATTAAGAAATATACACTTTTTTTCCTATTTTAACACAGACTTGCATCCATTTTTTGTAGCGCCTGCCTATACCTGTAGAATACACCCAGGACTGGTCGCCGGTCCACTGCAAGGGCACAAATAGACAACCATTCACACTCGCAGCTGAAGTGTTGGAGAAAATCCTCACAAACAGGGAGAACATGTAAACTACACACAAGAAGGCCACAGCCGAGAGGTGAAAACCAAACCTCAGAACTGTTTGGCAAACTTGCTCACTAATGACTAGCTTACCATAGATGGATGGATGACTAAAATATGTGCGTTAAGGGCTATATTCCGCATGACAAAGGTATGACGCACAAAGACAATATTTATATTCTGATGCTTTGGGGCCGCCACAAGCCTCATTTTTCCTTCTCAGTTTGTTACCGGTGTTGTCGGGACACAGAAGGAGCTCAGTTTACAAACCACAGTTCCAAAAAGCAGCAGGGAATGTATGCGCATTATTTCTCACTCTACCATAATTTTTTCTTAAACTATTGGTGACGTCCTTGTGGGTGTGAGGGTACCAAACAACTTCTAACTCTTAAGAGACCGCATAAAGTTTCTTAAGGTATGCGCTATTGTATGCAGTCTCTTCTGTGTATTTTGGTTAACCGTAACAATCCATCCGTTTTCAATGCCGTTTATCCTTGTTTGGATTGTGTGAGAGCTAGAGCCTCTCCCACCTGATTTTGGATTAGAGGCAATATATATCCCGGACTGGTTTACAGTCATTTGTAGGGGACATACAACCATGTGGACATTTTAGAGTCTGATAATTGATTTTTTTTCGTATATGGGAAGAAGTCACACAAACAGGCGGAAGACAAATTGCACAAAGGAACTTCAGTGCTAAGATTCGAACCCCGAACTGCGATGCAAACATGCTCCCCATCAGGTCACAATTCAGTGACAGATTTTAATTATTTTTATTATAATTATTATTCTAACTTTGGTGGTGGGCCTCCACCCATTTGGCCTCAGCCACAGGTCACCTTCGTGGGCATGGCCTCTTTAGTTTGTGTACAACTGCACAGTACTATCAAGTACAGTATAAACATTTTGCCTTTGTAGCTAAATTAAGTGACCCATTTTGTCAAACACTCATTCCAAAAACTGAAAAAGCAGAAGTATTTGTTAAAAGAACCCTTTGCTTACATTAGTCATCTTAATAATTCACTGACTGGTTTTATGAAACCAGTCTCTGTTTCAATATGTTTATTATTGTCTCTGTAGTTTGCAAAACTACGCAGGATCATACTGATGATGTTTAATATTTTGTTAGCTTTTAGATAAGTGGTCTAGAGGTTGTACCCCACCCCCAGAAGAAAAAATCATTTGTTGACCACTTTTGTCATGGCAGGGATGTACTTCCAAATCAGAGACTTTGTCCTGGACTGTCCTGAATGTCAACACCAGCAACACAAGGCAACAGAGGTGAGAGAGTGTTGCAATTTTTCAAAAGAAATACAGATTTTCCGTTGCTTATCTGTCATAATAAGTCCTCCTTTTCTTTTTATCTCAAACATTTTGACTTTACACTTGTTCGCCCTCATCTTCTGTCCATTTTGGATCTCCCCCTCAACCAAGTTTTAAATCCGCCTCTGTTCTAGGATCTAGGCGGCCGAGGATGCGTCACGAAGACGATAGCATCGCACAGCTCTGACATGCTCAGCAAGCTGAGGAGTCAGCGGGAGGCGGGGATGTTCTGTGACATCACTGTGCGCACTAACGGGCAGTCCTACGCCGCTCACAGAGCAGTGCTGGCAGCCGTCAGTGACCACTTCCAGGAAGTCTTTACAGAGATGGACTCCAGTATGAAGGCAGACATAGATCTCACTGGTAAGTCAAAATATTGTTAGCTTATGTCGCATTTACAACTAAACTGTGAATATTTCATAAGCTGCCTGCATTGGACATGTTTACTGTTCATCCATTACCTAAGTTAGAGGAGAAAAGACGGAATTTGCTGTTATTGAATGTGTGAGTGCGTCTGCTACAACTGTTGCTGTTCCTTCAATAGTTAAATATTTCACCTCTTTGACGGTCCTCTTGTTTGTATTTATATTGTTTTTCGTAGCACTCTGTGTTTGTGAGTTATTCAATTTTCGATATTACTAATTCATGTAACACATATTTTAGTAATAATTGAGTGAAGCAACAAAAAAGTTGAGGGGCTACTTGCAAGTTGACAGAGCCGCTCTGACGAAAAAGGTGCGGCTCTGAAATACGGAGCTGATATTTCAGAAAAATCTGAATTAAAAACAAAAGCTTTTTACTCAAACATTTTGCATTTGAACTCTTCAACTGAGGGTTCCACGGGGAAAAAAACAACACAAATTGGTACATTTGTGAATTGTGACCCACGAATAATTATTGTGAATGTATGAATTTATAAATTCTGTGATGAATTGAAATAGCATCGTTCTTGTTCCTGTTACGTTTAGCAAAAATATCGTGTTAAAAAATTATATAAATCCGGTATAAAAATGAGTAATAGATATACACGTGTAATTAACATGTGAATCTGGTAGAAAAGTGTTTGGTATGCTTCTTGCTTTCAATTTTGGTTTTATCTTGTCATGTTTATATGTACAATCAGTCAATCAATCAAGTAAAACAACACGTTTAACAAAGTAAAACGACATTTTCACAAAGCCTGCGATGTCATCAAAGCATTTAATTCATATTTACTTGGGAATTAGGGTAATTCATTTTTATGTTCGATCAAGCTGCCCTTCACACACCAGTTGAACTCAGTTCAGCGCAAATCGCCTTTTTTTTTGTCTGATCAAAACATTGCGTATCTTAAGAAGAAAAGGCCCTCCTAGGCCCTCCTTCTTACATTCTGTGCTTGCCCGAAATTTTTTGGGGTCCTTTAATGTTCTTTTGGTAGTTGGTAAGAGGTGAAGTCATAAAGGTGCAGCAGTTGAAAGCAGTTTTCAATGTTCTTGCTGGTATTGTTACTTCATTAGCTCTCAAAGTTCTCTAAGTCGAGCAAAGCGCCTTCGCCATCTCGCTCGCCAATCAACTCCGACTCCACGTATCTAACTGTAGGCTCTGTCTGCTCCACTCAGGCTTCAGTGAGGACAGCCTTTTGTCTCTGCTGGATTTCTCCTACTCCTCCACACTTTGTGTGCGCTGGGAGGACCTCCCCGAAGTCATCACCATGGCCCGTCACCTCGGCATGTGGCCTGCTGTGGAGGCCTGCTCTGCTCTTATGAAAGAGCACCACAAAGTTGTTCATCCTAGCCGGGACTTAAAATTGGACTACGGTGGTGTTTGCAGTCAGCGCCATCACCAACTGACAGAAACCAAAAGGAAAAGGGAATTGGAGGATAACATTGGCAGCTTCCACTTAAAACTGGATACATCTGGTGAGTCTTTAGAACGGAGTCCGAGTTGCAATTTGCGTAGGATGCCAAGTGCCAAAGTTCAAAACGGACTCCCTGTGAGCCCCTCACACCGGATGAAGCTCATGGACTTCAAATCTCCTTCCTCCAAGAAGAGCGCCGTATCCACAAATATTGGCACCCCACCATCCAAAAATTATTCACCCATATCTTCCTCCAACACCCATCTTCTCCGCTCAAGTCCCGGTGCTGCTCAGAAAGTTCAGAGATTGCTGCCCATGCCGGAAAGCCCTCGACGGAACCGAAAGTCGTGCACCTCCAGATCCAGTCCTGTTTGTAGCCCTGTCAGGGTGAAGC
This sequence comes from Idiotropiscis lumnitzeri, assembly GCF_059441095.1. Lineage (NCBI taxonomy): Eukaryota > Metazoa > Chordata > Actinopteri > Syngnathiformes > Syngnathidae > Idiotropiscis > Idiotropiscis lumnitzeri. The sequence goes on along the minus strand of NC_142404.1, from coordinate 10,368,691 downwards.
AGGAAGTGGAGGAGGTGGGAGTAGATGAGGAGGACTATGCAAGAGCCCAGGAGAAGTACAAACTGATGTTTGTTCTTGGCCTCCAGAGAACAGCCCTTCTCCCTCGACCGGAAGATCTGATTGGTTGGAGGCAGAAAAAACGACTCAGGAAGCTTAAAGCCAACAACTACTCGCTAACTAAGAGGCGTAAACCCCGCGCCGCTCCCCCAGTGCTACCATATAGGCCCATGACGCTCTCTCTCCCCCTTTGCGACCCTGTTAATAGTCTCCTACATAACAAGGGGGGGAAACCCAAGTCTGGTAGCCCACCTGTTACTGAAGGAATTACAAAGAGACATCGTACTAATAAACGGGTCCCTCCTAGCGACCGAAGCATGCGAAGTAAAGGGGTCTTACCTGATATTTTCCAAGCGGCATCCCGGCCTGGTTTCAGTGGGAGAGAGCTCAGACGGTCTGTGAGAAACGGTGCTAATGTCCAGCAGCCCATGCGGCGTATCCCTAACAAAACTCCAGTGAGGAACACAGTTAGGATCAAATCAGAACCAGCCGAATACTCCGTCTCAGGTCTCTCGCTCACATCAATCAATCAATCTTCTCTGAAAACACAAGATAGGAATAAGATCGCCATTGAGGCCGTCAAGACACCGCGCTACAACAGCAGCCGTCCGGGGGCAAAAGCCAAGCCGAGGCGGGGCAGCGCAAGAGAGGAGCAGAAGCCACGACGGGGCAGGCCCAGGAAAGTGTTGAGAGATGAGATGGACACGGAGAGACAAGTAAAGGACGTTCAACCTGGTGGGTTCCAGTTCTCAGAGCACTCTCCTCCCACGGCCTTCCACAACCACCCTTTATATAAAGTCATCAAAGAGGAACCCGCAGATCCTGTGCCAGTTGGCGGCCCTTTCTCGGACCCTCCGTCCCCAGACCTGGGGAAGCGCCAGAGCAAGCCCCCCATCAAACTACTGGACTCTGGCTTTTTGTTCAGCTTCTGTCGGCCGTCCGGGACACCCATGGTGGGAATCAAGAAAGAGGAAGAGAGCGTGGATATTTGTTTGACGCGCTCCGTGTCACAAGTTGGAGAGAAATTTGGATCGGGTCCGTCCAACCACAGGGCACTGAGAGCCAGAGGACCACCGCCTGCCTTGCCAATAGTGAAGAGGGAGAGGGAGGAGAGGAGTTTGAGCCAGAGCAGGGTTCAGAGACGCAGGGCCAACTCCAGAAACAACACTCCTTTAGCCAGATCTAAAGGGAGAAAGTCTACACTTACCATACCAAAGGTGGGTAAATCAGTGGTTCCCGTAATGACAGTTTTATTATCTTTCAACGTTTGTGTTCAGTCGGGGCTCTGACCTCTGTGTGGCTTATATGATCTATTTGATTAACTGCTGCACAGTGCAGGAGAAGCACATAGAAAACAAATAGCTTGCATTAAGGCCCGGCTTGATTCATCATTTTACGATTATCATTTACTACACGATTTCGTGATCGTCGAAGCTGCGTGCTTTTAAAGCGCTCCTATCACCCAAGCACACCAGTAAGCGTCATGCCAATGTCTAATCTTTGCTAAAGTTGTTCCGCCCTGGCTTGAATCTTTATGCATGTACAGTCTTGCGTAAGCCCCACAAGAATATTTCACCGTTTTTGTCTTGAAACCCACCAGCAAGAGCCTGTCGCCATCCCCTTGAGCAGCAGGGGCTGCGTCGTATTGGACTCTGTTCACCGGGCAAGGCTAAAGCAGCTGCGGGGACCCCGTAGCCAGGCCCCAAAAGCCCCAAAGGTGGCCCACTCTTGCACGCAATGCTCCACGTCCTACCCGGACTGTGATGCTCTCATCATGCATCGCCTGCGGCACATCGAGGGCAAACACTGGCCATGTCTGGTAAGTCGAGACCTACCTCATCCTCAGATAAAAAAAAAATTCCATTCCTTTATTCAAGAATAGAACATTTCAAAACTGAAACATTTTTTTTACTATTTTTTTGTCTTATATTGCCTTCTTCTCCGAAGCTTTGCAGCAAGACGTTTTTTCGACTGAGGAATGTACGGAACCACATCCGCACCCATGACCCCAAGTTGTACAAATGCAGGAGCTGCATTGTCGCGGGCTCCTGAGGCCAATTTGTCGCCCATCAAGGTTGAGGTGAGTGGCTCATTTTGAAAGACTGAGATGCAGTCGCTGAATACTCTGTTTTTGTCCAACACCTTAAAAATGCCAGGTCAACTTCCTTCATTCCTTCGTAGAAATGGTGGGAAATTCTTATTAGCAATACACAGGTTTCTGTCAATAAATTTTAACATCATGCAAAGCATTTATTGAAGTACAATTCAAGAAGTCCAATTTATTTAGATTTCATGAGGTTTGGTTTAATTTAATTCATAATTATTGCTTCCAGCCATTTAAAACCTCAAATTTACCGATCACCTCGAGACCAAAATTTTCAGAAAATACGGTAGGTCAGAATTGGCCTTCTGTGAAGTATTTTTCTGTGTGTGTAATGAGTTTCACTTTTTGAATTTAACTCTTACATAAAATGAATTTCAGATTCAAATTTATTGAGATGGACTATTTCGATCAAATTAATAGTAGGCTTTACTTGATCAAGATTTGGTCTCTGTCAGCGAGTTCAAAAAATTCGACAGATTTTGCATTAAATGCAAAATATCAGATATTTAGATCAGTGTGAAGTCTAATTTGTAGTTCATATTTTTTTGTGTGGTACAGGTCAGTTTTATTTGGATAAAATGTTGCTTTTTGTTAACTGTGCTCAAGATATAAACAAAAAATGTCATATCTTTGATGTAATAGTTTTGTCCATTTTTTTTTTTGTGAGTATTTTCCATCAAATTTTGGTTGAAGTCCTATCTTTCTTCCTCAGTTACAGGATTACCTAGAGGTCATCTACAACAGAGTGGAAAAATCTCTTCTTTTTGTTTTCCTCCCCAAGAGTCTGACAGAGAAGTGACAAGGAAGTCACACGACTAATCAGAAGCATAAAAATAATGGAAACTGTCACGTTCAAGCACAACAGGTCCTGTAAAGACAACGGACTGTTCTTTGGATTCTAATCTAATCATGGTGGTATTTAAACACCAAACCAATGGCGGCGTGTGTCCGTTTTCCCCTCAAAAACGTCATAACTTGAACATTTACTCTCAGGGGCGGGGGAACATGACGCCGCCGTGCACCGTCGATCCCATGTCATCATCATCATCATCATCATGAACATATTTGTGTATAAAAAAAGAATACCGTGATTGTTTTAACTGGTTACTGTTGCATAGCGTCATCAATCCTTCGTGTATAGTTGGATTTGGAGTGCACTTATCTTTAGCCTATGTTGTAAACCTAAAAGCTGGTGATAATTTTGAAAGTGGGGCTGGAATACTTGAAGCCAAGGGTGGGAATACTTGAAGTGTTTTATTGGGTGGAAGGTGAAGTCTTGGAGGTCCTATGGGTGTTTCAGTGTCCGTTTTGGTGTGCTCAACTACGTAATAACTTCACTCGCCACCGCCCTTTGTTCTGATCTGCGTGTCTCACTTAATAATCCGTACATAGAAGCGATTGATGTCGTGCGTGACTGTTACGACAAGACTGCATGCGCATCGGCAGTACGGATTTTCGCAACGCGACTGCTTCATGATGGCAATTTGATCCATCCCGTCCTCCACCTAAATCCAAGCCCTTTTCCCTCCTACTGAATAAATGCAATGTGTGCACATAGAGATGTTTATGGTTCACAAATTAATTTTCAAAAATCTTACTGTCTGTTAAAACTGAATACATTTTTGACTTTTATATTGTTATACTTGCTTTAATTATCTTTTTCTTTTTGCTATAGTCTCAAGCTCGCGTGTTGAGCCAGCATGACAAATGATAGGCTATTTAACAAAAATACAAGAGTATTTATATAAAATGCTGGGATCTTTTAACATGTTAAATGTTGGGGATGTATGTGATTGCAAGTTTTAATGAGAATGAGATTTGAAATGCATTCCTGTGCTTTTTGTGGTGGGGAAGGTAACGCGTGTTTGCTCTGGGGATGTTCTAAATTGATCAATAAATCTGAGTATATAACATTGAGTGTCTCAAAGTTATGCCTTTGTAAAACAAAACGAGAAATGCTTGATTTGATTGATGCTGTTGTTTTATTTTTGTTTTTTTATCAAACTTTATCCGTTCATGGTTTAAATACCTCTAGTTATTTGGGGTGCAGGTAAGTTGTATCCTATTCCAGCTGACTTTAGGCCAGAACCGTACACTCCAGACTGGACACCGGCCAATCACAGAGCACATATAGACAACAATTAGCACATATGGAATAGTTGGTCTTTAATGAGCCTTACGAGAATGTTTTGGGAATTTGAAAGAAAACACCTACATGCAAAGTCCAAACAGGAGACGTGGAGAAATGATTGGAACCCTGAATCTCAAAAATGGAAATCATAAGTACAAACCAATATCAGACCATGCTGCCACTGCAAAAAAAATATGGAATCATTAGTCTTGCAGTATGTGAGTTCAGTGCTTTTGTTAGCAAAAAAACTGATAAAACTAACATAGCAAAGATTGTTATTTCAAATGGCAATTTCCTGGCTTGAAGAAATAAATCAAGTAAAAAAAAAAGGAAATCATTTTAGGTCAAGCGGGGCAGGGGCCGTAAATCACTGATGAATAATCAGAAAAAAATATATCTTATAAAACGAAATACTTCAACACCGCTAGTACTTTTGTTGCATCATCTTGGCTTAAGAGCTGTCAGTTTCAAAGGTGTAAATGAGTACTCCATCAGCTTGGCTCCAACTTTCTCTGATTGCTTTTGCCAGATCAGTTTTGCAGTTTGGAGTCTTGCCATTGGCTATTTTCTTCCAACGCGCACCAAAGGTTTTCAATTGGATTGTGATCCGGCCTTGACAATGACCTTGTGGAATGTTTTCACAGTTTATGTGTCTAGATGCATTATCATTTTGACTTCATCTTCATCATCATCACCCACCTTCATGAATACGTTTGATAATCCTCTCCTTTAGTTTCACTTGACATCTTGTGTTTGGAGCCATGATTCATGTCATTCTACTTGGTGCAACAGCTCTACCCTTTAACTGCTGGCTAACAAAGCGTTGCTAATCTGATTAGGTTTTAGTTTTTGGAATGGAAATTTAAGGGTGATTACATTTTATTTTTCCACAGAATTGAGGGATTGCTTTTTCCCCTCTGCCTGGTCTAAAAAAAGTAACCGTTACTGCCCTGCACAATTTTTCTTGATTTATTTTTAGTCTTTCTTAAAGCCATAAAGTTGTCATTTGAAATAACTTTAGTTTTTTTGGCAGGTCAGTGGTCTACTTTTTTCAACATTCCCCCCCCCCAAGGGTTTGTATATTTATAGTCCAAATTAAGATTGCAGGCGCTCAAATATGATCCGTCATTGACCGAAGCACTACATAATGTGTACACGTGGTGGCGCTGTTTGCCGTTGGACCGCAATAACCGCCCAATGAAGCTCAAGACAAAAATGCAAAATGGTTCCGGTCACATCCTATTATTTTCAATGTCCCTGAACACTCCCTAGCAACATGCCCAAGTCAAAGTGGCTTGGCAATTAAATTTCTTAGGAAGCAATGTGGATACTCAGAATATTACATGTGATGAAATAATGTTTGCAGACAATGCCTTTAATGAACGCTTTTTAAATCAACGAATACCTGTAAAACACCACCTGGTGACAGTATCACTCCGCAGACACCTTCCTGCTTCTTCTCTTCTTATGAATCATTCAGGCTCCTTCAAAGTGTGTGCAGTTTTATCCTGTTTTAGTTTTACCACACATGGGTTAACTATTGGAATTGTATCAAGGCAAGAATGTTAAAATTGATTCCATAAAACGAACTCCTTCCTTTAGAATGCACTAGTATGCTGAACATCAGTCAAGAGGTGAGTAGTGTTACATGAAAGGTTTCTGATTATTTTGAGTCACTAATGTGTCTTTGCATTTATATGACAGCTAAGAAGAGTGAAAATGAATGCAGGTCAACTTTTTCATTATGGCTACCTTTGCGTCTGTCATCAAGGAGTGAGTACTTTTTTGTTTGTTTTATTAGACTGTTGTAAACTATGTTTTGTGTGAGATGGTAGTTATACAACGTAAATACATCCATGTCTGTCAAACTCCACTAGGTGACAGTATCTTCCTGCAAACGCCTTCGTTAATTGTGAATTAATGTCAACTTCTCTATGTTCATTCATCATCACAGAGTGAGTTATTTAGCAAAGAAAGAAAGAAACAAACAAAAACTAAAATAAATCAAAGGTATGCTACTAGTAGTTTACTTATATTGACTTTTTTTTCTTTGGGCAATTCAAGGTGCCTCACATGAGCAAAGACACAACATCAACAAGCCTTTACAAACAATAGATAACAACATTCAGAAGCAACTCAGAGAAAACAAAAGTAACTTCCAGACATTACTAAAAGGTAGTTTGACAACATTTAAACACATTCACAGAAATCTCCCCAAAAAACATTAGTTCAGATTAAAGTAAAGAAATAAATGTATTTTGACCAAGGATAACAGAGCGTCCTTGTCCTATGAAAAACACGTGTCATTTTTTTTTCATTTCAATATTTTTACCTGAATGGTCTTTCTCCGTTACACAAATCCCATTCAGGTGAAAAAAACAAAACAAACATCTGTTGTTAAAATTGGACATACTTGTTTTTCACAGGACAGCGACGATATACAGAAGGTGTCCAAGGATTGACCCTTGATGGACACCACATGCCATTCAATCAGATTCAAAGCTTTCTGTGGTCACAAAGTAACTCCTTTCCTCAAAGTAAGACCTAAACTATTTTAAGACTGTTCCATTTAATCTCACCCAAGTTTCCAACATGTTCAACTATATGTTATGATCAATTGTATCAAATGCTGCTGAGATCCGGTGAGAGAAACTCTGACACCTTGCCTGCGTCAGTGTTCAATCTTATATCATTTAGTTCTTTTATAAGAGATGTTTCTGTACTGTGATCAGGTCGGAATCCCGATTGGAATTCATCAAAAAGTCTGGCTGAGTTCAACAATTTGCTGAGTTGGTTAAAAAAACACTTTCTCGACAATTTTGCATAAGAAGGGAAGGTTTGATATGGGTCTATAATTTATTAACAAGGACACATCCAGCATTCTCTTTTTTAGAAAGTGCTTGACGGCGGCTACTTTCAGGTTTTTACGAAACTTACCTGACTGAATTAAGACAATTATTTGCTGTTTCTCAGTTCGAACTGATATCGCGATGATTTTGGAATAAATCAGATGATATTGAGTCAAAACGGCTAGTTGATGGTTTCAACTGTTGAACCAACTATTATCATTTTTTTTTATTATTCACTGGGTCAACTGTGTGTTTTTTTATATAATCCGACATGATATATTAACTTGGGCATCATTGAAGTCAGTATTTTTATCCAGTTTGCATGAGTAACTCAAGGCAGCGTTAGGCCCGTGTATAAGTAGTGCTTTCACACTGCCGCATTATTCGGGGGGCCTCCGTCTACTTTTTCAAGTCTCGGAAACCAGCAGGGTCTTGCTTACTCGGGTTACCCTCGCAGCACTAGTGCCTGCATATGTGGGCTTACAGAGAGTACGCCCAGGAACAGCTGACAATTTATGCTGCTGGGGCCCCCACATTCTCAGTGGGAAGGAGGAGGAAGAGGATGGGGGGGGGGGGGTGGCGTCAGTAGTGGGGTAGTAAAGAGTATGGGGGGAGAAAAAAAGCAAGGATGGGTAGCACATATACGGGTCGCTGAGGGTGAGAGGGGAGGAGAGGCGGCTCGCCTTGTTTGTAGCTTGTCAGCAATTGCCTGAGACAAGCTTTTTGCCTCTGTGTGTGAAAGCTACTTGGCAGGAATGCTCGGAACGTACCAAGTGACCTGGCAATGGGGGGGTTGCACAAGAGAAGCGTTGAGGAGCGTGTGTGGCACAAATGAGCCTTTAGCGCCTGCTTTCTTGAGCGTGTGTATGTCTGCGTGCGTGCATATCCGCGTGCGTGTGCGTGTGCGAGGGGGTGCGCCTGTGTGTGTGTGTGGATCGGGGGCTGGAGAGAGTGTGTGGCTATGTCCTCTCGCTCTCTCTCCCTCTCGAGAAGCAACAAAAGATGGGGAATGAGACAACCCCCCTCCCCTCCCCTTTCCACTCCTCTCTACTCCCCCTTTTCCCTTCCCCAGTTCTCAAGAGAAAGAAACCAAGGAAGGAGGGGAAAAAAAGGGAAAGAAGATGATGAAACCCGAAGTGGTCCTGCAGTGTGAATTGTTTGCACGCATCTGGATCGTGTGTGTCTGTGTGTGCTTGTCATTATTATGTGTGGGCGTCTTGTCTCTGTGTGTGTTTTGTTCCTGGCAGGGGTTGTTATTGTTTTAAGTTATTGTCCGTGCGCGTGAGACAACCAATAGCCTGTTGCTTTTTAGCTAACGTCCCCCCCACACCCCACTCCCCACTTCAGTCAACGTCAGGAGGAATGCAGCGAGCAGATCCTGCAGGATTCCTCCTCCACTCTGGCTTCATTAATCCCAAATGCCGCCTTGGAGACAAGCATGGAAAAAGATATTTTCATATTTAGGTTGCTGACACCAAAATTGAGAATCTCCCGCAACCTTAATACACTCCAGCTGTAATCGTTTCCTCACCAATAACGCAATACAGCGGAACTAATATTGTTACTGGCGGTAAAAGCACGGCGGAGTAGTGGTTAGCACATCTGCATCACAGTTCAGATGTTCCTGTTACGCCAGCTCCCTTCTTCCCCAGAAGAATGTGCGGTATTGAACTCCATATTCTCCACAGTTTCTTTGCAGCCCTTAGTTTCCTCTTGATACACAGCATCTGGACTGGATTCTGACATATTATACTCCACAGTCTCCACTTTGCTGAAGCGGCCTGTTTTTATTTTTATTTTTTTTTTTACACCCTTCAATCAAATCAAAAGTGCCTCCTTACCAGCAGCCACATTTCCGTTGCTGTGCCTTTGCTCGCCTTGCACTTTTGCACTCCATTGTCTCTGCTTTGCTGTAGCGCTTCGGTTCCTTGTTGCCCTTAGTTTCCTATTCAATCAAAAAGGTGAAAACAAACACATGCTAATGTCGTCTTATGCAATTGTGATGCATTTGCTGCAGCAGTCCAGTGTGTCCTCTTGGATAACATTTGTCCCCTCATCAATAATCATAGGCCCGTTTCTATGCCTGGATCCCACGCCACAGTCTCTAATTTGCTGCAGCACTCCGTTTTCTTACCGCCTTCAATCTGCTCTGTCAAGCCAAAATGACGAAACGAAACACACACATTTGCATAAGGTTACCACTCTACCAGGCATACCTCTGGATGCTGCAATATTATAAGCCTTAGTCTCCTCTTTGCTGCAGTGGCTCTCAGGCTCCTCTCAAATCTAATCTCAAATGGAAAAAAAAAAAGCACACATGCTCATGTTTGCTTTCCTCGTTGCCTTACCTAAGCTCTGGACAATGCAACATTTATATTCCGTAATTTCCATTTACTGCTGCAGCCCTTAGCCTCTATGAGGAAAAATGAGTCATCGTATCAACAAGTCACATGGCAAGAAGTAAACACAGCAGATCCTTGTTCTGTTCATTACAAATGACGAATTAAGTGTGGCGTGGTTTATCACGGTACTGTCTTGATGTGGGAAAACTGAGAGCTTCAAACATTGGCAATTTAGGAACAGAACTGGACACATTAGGCCCGCCTACAGTCTCTAACCAGCCCTCACAGTGACCACGAAGTTAAAAGTAAAGTGCTTTTATTTTGAAAGTTATGCTTTTATTTTATGTGCACACCTGTAGAAGCAAGGTAGCGAGCAAGAGCTACGACTTGCATCTAGAGTATTGCCAACTTAGCGGCATTTCCACTTATATTGAGCAACTTTTCCGACTTTGGAGCTACTTTTCTAAAAACGTGAATAGTAAAAATTCTAACAGTGGTCCTCATGTTGACATTCTCATCTCCTGCATGGTGGAGGGAAGAGGGCAAAGAAGATTAGGCCTGATAATTTTGTATGCAAATCTACAGTTTTATTCTGTATGTGTTGGATGTGTCAAAGTTATCACTGTATAAATTACTTTCAATAATCTATATTTCATGCTTATCTATTTATTTGGGAGTTGTGCACAAAATTATTCAAATTTTCTTAGTGTAAAGATGGAATTTTAATGACTGCTTGTAATTTTGTTTAAAATGTGTATTTCGTAATTGTAACTGCATACAATATCTACAAACGTAGCATTGCATTAAACCCAAGACAATGTGCTTTTTCTAAATTAATTAAAAACAGACAGCGTTGTTGTTAGCATGTTGTCTTGGTCCTTGACAAGCATTCCAGTTTCTCAGGTCACCTCTTTGCAAAATGAATTACTCACTTTAAAGGTTAATGTTTTCCTGAAAACGTCCTTTAAATTCCCCACATCCCACTTGTCACGTTATTCATGGTAGTTCCTAGACCAAATCAGTGTTGGTGAGGCAGCATGAAAGTCTACGCAAGTGCTGCTGCTTTCTGAGTCTATATCACACATAAAGAGGCTGACAGGTTAGGCAATTTTAAATGAATTAGGCCGTGAATAATTTCCAGCGTGTCACAATGTATTGGGGGTGAGGGTGCACTTTGAGCCACTCGTATACAGCTCAGGGGAGGATGTTCTTTTTTTCTTTATTTTTTTTTTTCTAATTACAAGGATTTGAATGTGCACACAATTACATTTACGCGTGCACTCCTGAAATGACGTTGACATTGGAAAGCGGTCTTGCCCAATGTGTATGTAAAGGGAACGCAAAGGAAGTAGGACAAGAGAGGAAGAACTGGGCGGGCATTTGGGGTGGAGAAGAAGATGGGGTTGTAAGAGAGGGAAAGTTAAAGGCGTAAGGAGGAGGAGACTGATGAAGGCGCCGGCGATGGGAGGCAGGGTTGGAGGGAGGGAGGCGCATGGAGGAGGGAGGAGGAGGAGGAGGAGGGTTGATCTCTGGGGTTTGAAGCGCATTAGTATTCATAGGGAAGAAGAGGCCACAGACAGCAGAGAAACAGAGGGACCAGACAGAATAGAATAGCACACACACACACGCAAACCACACACACACACACACACGCACGCACGATCGCACACACAAACCTCGAGTATTACGTGGAAGCTACACACAGTGTCATAACGGTGCAATAACATCTCATAGTTGCACACGGGCATTCAGCCACTGGAAATCCTCCCTAGAGACACTTGCCCAGACGAGGCCCCCCCCAAGTGCACTTCCCCCTTCATCTCCCCCTGGATCAAATCTGACTCTGGAAACATCTCTCCCGCCCTCTCTTATCAATAACGAGGGCTGCAGATGATGTTTTAAGGTGACCTTAGCGAGTGTATCTACCTGCAGATGTTGGAAGCAAGAAGGAACTGGTGAGAATAAGGGTTGGGGGAGGAAGACGTGTTGGCGGCCACTTGCAAATAACAACGCTGACGCCGGCACGGCCCACAGAGGGAAGGAGAGGAGAGAGAAAATGGCAACATTCTGGCTGTTCTATTCATAGTCGCTCTCTTCAGACTTTGTATGAGTGTGCCTATGCATGCATGTGTGTTCATGCGTGCGTGTGCATGTGTGTGTGAGAGTGGTGAGGGGTGTGAGGGGGGGTCATGTCAGTGGGCAGGTGGTGTACAGCTGACAGTTGATTTGCTGTGACACCAGACACACTGGCTGCTGCCTTGGACTCTTGAGGCCTCGATCACAACGTCCCCTGGAAGCCCGGATTACACACAGGCACGCACACACAGCTCTATTACTACAACTCTAGCTCGGATAAGAGTACAGCAACCTAGAAAGAGATGAAAACATCGTCATACATCAACATTGTGGACCTCCAAAAATGCCTGAAAATGTAACTTGCACGCCTGGCCAGAATTGGCGACGATAACTTGTCAAGAAGAGAGACGAATGACTTGACGTATGATATTTTTTATCTCCTTTTGCGTTGAACCGTTTTTTTTTTTTTTTTACTTTAAAAACAAAGAATTGATCTTTCTTTGTTTAACACAGCCTCATAACTCAGCCATTGAGTCTGTTCAGCTTATTGCTAATGCTAAATAGCGCCAATGTTGCTGTGCTCTAAAACTTGAAAGGGGACGTCGACTCAAAATTAGTCTTTTCTATAATATGTTCTCTGTAGCCCCGTTAGTCCAAATACAGTATTCTGATTAGTCTTGCATTTGTGATCCGCTATTGGCCGTTACCTAAACCCTAAGAAATTGTGATGTAATTATCAGTCAACAGCAAGTGACAAAACGGCTGAGATAAAAGAAAACAGGTGGATTTTGCTCCTTAATTCATACACCCAAAACACAATTTCAATCAGGATGCCATGTCAAGAATAGTTCGGGGGCACATACAACATATCATTTTAAAGATGATTTTTTTTACTTGGTTAAACACAAAAAGTGCAGAAACGCATCTAGACAAACAACAGAATGCTCAGTCAGATGTTCATCTAGTGCATAGAACAGCCAATATTAGTGCTGCACTGATGAGCTGAGAGACAAGTTGAGGCAAGTCTCAATGAACAGAATATCCATCTGTGTGTCTTACACTTTTACTTGGTTTAATATTTGTAGTCGCTCTTTTCATGTATATTATTTGCACAAGGTGATTTTTTTTGTTGAGGGGACAATCACAGATAAACTATTGGATGACATATTTGCGAGTAAGCTTGACCAATCGTGTCATATCACAGCCTACGCTGCCTACCTCTTTGTTGTGTGCCATAATTTAGTAATGCGCATCAGAGCCTTCAGGTGGCAAGTGGCTCAAGCATGGTTTGAATAGACCACTGTGATACACCCTAATAAAAGAGTAAATGTTGTACGGAGCTTAATGATCTTTGATAGTTACCGCACAATAGGCATCCAATGAGAGGAGCTCGAGACTCAAAATGGTAAACAGGAGCTGGGGTAGAAAACGAGTGAGGGAAAAAAAGGAGCGAGCAATGGAGTGAGAGGGAAAGAGTGAGATCCCATCATGCACACATGCGGCGCGCAGAGATGGAGGAGGCTGTTGCCATGGCGGCAGAGGCTGCATCCTTTTGTTAAGGATGTCACTCAGGGGGAATCAGGGCTAATGAGGGAGGACTTGGCGCCCGCGAGTGTCGGCTTGTTTCCGCTGCTGCTATTCTATTGCAACTTTTTCCAAATTTCTTTCTCCAAGATATCATGATGTGTCTGCGGGGAGATGCAGAACAGGAAGTACAGCGGAGGAAACAAAACAGAGATGTGAAGTCAAGCAGAGAGTTAAGAAGGTCCATGCTGAGAAATGTCAATGTGCTGTGTGTCATTGTGCCCATGCGCCATTGAGACTTAAATAAGAGTGTGTGCATGCTGCGTAGGTGGTTCCTTCTCACCACTCTTCATCAATTATCCTGGAATCAGAGAAGCAGATTTTCCTTAATCTGCGCTCTCTCCTTTCCCGCTTTCCTTGGTAAGGAGCCTTCCGCACCCTCATGGAGACTCTTAGCTGGTAGTTTCCTTTTGGAATTAAGTTTGGAAAATAATTTACCCCTTAGAAAGCAACGTCTGATCTTAATTGTTAAATGTTCCTAAACTTTGTTTTCATTATTTTGTCAGATTCAATTCAATTTTGTGACAAGTTGACAACTGTGGGTGTTTCTTACATTTTCTGAGGGGCACCAACAATCTTGTCCATATTTGTAAGTGCTTTCCAAGGCTTATTTTTAGTTATTTTCTGCAAGGCCTTGGGCCCTATTTTAGTGCCCAGTGCAAATCTTGCGCAAAGAAGAGTCTATGTGCATGTATGGACTTTTCTTTTTTCCGGTATTATTGTCTTGGCAGGCAGTTAGCAATGAGCGTTTGTGCCGTTGTGGGAGTGAACACAGCCGACTTGCTTCCCAGCCACTGGAGGTGGCTCCTCTTCATCTCTTTAAATTCAGTGCAGGAGAGGCATCAACATGGCGAAAACATAAATTAACTCGCTGGAGTGCATGCAGGAGACTGACGCACCCAACGTAGATTGATAAGGAACAGCAAGAAGACATCCACTTGTGGATCAGAATAATTAAGTCTCTGTGGAATGGGCAGTTGGGGACCACCATCCACCACCAATTTTGCACCCATGTGTGACCACCTCCACAATCCAAAGCCAACCATTCATAGCTGTGCCACATCCCGAGGGATTGTTTTAAAAATATTTTCATGATAATATCATCAGAATCTCTCATTCTTCCAAGGGTTCATTGCAAGCTGTTGTCATATTTTTGAATGAAATACGATGACATTAACCGCAGTCGTGCGCAGAATCTGTCTGCCTGCATCCTGATCAAATCCACCAAAATCGAATTACACCACCTGCACCACAACTTAGACCTGCTTTCAGCTGTCGCGGTCTGCTAAATTCCCAAACATGCTAAGTGAGGGTTGCACCGGCACGACAATTAACAGGCACCATTTTTCTGGAAAAAGCGAACAAGATAGAGCTCCTTATGTCTGAATTTGACTGTAAGTGCTCTGTGATTGACTGGTGACCAATCGCGCTTGACATTTACGCTCGTTGCCAATGTTAACATCGGAGTGAGAGGCCTCCCCCTCTTATTTTGTACACGCATCCTTCTCCATTTGTTTCTGTTTTCAGGCAGGAATCAAAGCTTTTGAAATTGCAGCACTCTGGCAGTGAAGTTAATCTTTTATTATGTGCCCTCTCATTCTTTCTCACCCTTTCTTCCTCCTTATCTCCACCCTCCTCCCTTACCCTCACCCTCACTAACAGCAGCGGCATGTCCTTGCTCTAGTCTAATGATTCATATTCCACACATGCCACCTTTTTTGTTTAATTTCAGCCCGTGGACGCCTCTTCGGGGTCTGGCCGGTCGACCGTCGTAAGTGAGCGAGAGGCGAGATGGGTGCAGAAATGCATTCTGACCACGTTGATTTAAAAACATCAATGCTATTGCAGGAACACGCTTTGTAATGAAGCCTTTTCTTGGATGGACGAGGGGGGGGGGGGTCAAGGGAATGACGCGGGAATCATGATGCGAAGGAAAGAAGGTCTCACTCTTCTTTTTTTCATCCACCCCCAACCCATCCTTCCCTCTGTCTGTCTGTCTGCGCCTTCTCTTTGATCTCAGCCTCTGTCCCCCCCGCACACTGCATATTAACATGCCCGAGCCCCTGCTTGGTATTCCGAGACGGGCACCGGGATGCCAGTCTCTATATCCTCCGCTCTGAAAGAGATGCGAGAAGGGGGTGGCGGTGGGGTGGAGGAAAAAAACCTGTCTGTCTCAAGATGCTTATCCCGCTAAATGGGTCTGAAATAGCGGGGGTGGTGGTGGTGGTGGGGGGGGGGGGGCAGGAGGAGGTAGGAAGTAGGCAGAGCGACACGGTGCAGACGGGAGGAAGCAGATTTTTATTTTTAAGCAGAGTCTGTAATTAAACGCCACAACCACAATGGACCAATATTACAACCGGGAGGGAGAAGAAGGGAAGCACATATTAATAAACTGGAGAAAGCAATGTTTGGGATTAGCGCCCCCCCCTCTCTCTCTGTCTCTTGCTCTCTCTCTCTCTTTCTCTCTCTCTTTCTCTGTATCTTTTGCCTTTTCTTTCTTACGCTCGCTCCCTCTCGTCTCCTTCCCCCTAAGCCCCGGGGGAAGGCACAGCTTTAGTTAAACTGCTCTATTAAACGGCGCCTGCTGAGAAAATCAAATTATAACTTGCTTTAATCAGTGTGTATCAGTGGCCCACACAGGAGCAGCCAGCTCTGACAGAAGAGAAGCGTACGTGCATGTGTGCGTGTGTGAGGAGACCTGAGGGATACAGACCTGCTCCGTCTGCTTCCGTTCCCATGGCAACAAGCAGGGGGGAATATGGGCTGAGGAATATGTGCATGTATTGTTTCCTGTCTGCGAGCGTTCATATGCAGAAATAGCATCATGCACGGTGGTCAAACCCCCCCCCCCCGACTCCCATCGTTGTCATCATCATCATCATCAGTCCCCGTCTCCCCGCCCCACGTCTAGACGTAAATCCTGCTCTCATTAGGAAGCCGTCTTAATTGTCCTCGCCTCTGATTAGTCTTTAACAGTCCACTTTAGTGGAATGGGGAGACACAGGTGGGTGGGCTCGTGCCGGAAGGGGGGGGGGTGGTGGGTTGGGGAGGGGTAATGACCGCTTAATAAACATTGTTTTAGTTTGCGCCGTGTGGCTAACAATCAGCCGCCGCAGGTGAGAGTGGCACAACACGACTGCAGGCGATGATAAACAAGAGCTGGAGGGATTGGGCACAGTCCTCTGCCATTGCCAGGCAATTACACTGCAAGTCAAATTTTTGTGTCATATACTTTGACTCCATGTACTCTGGCTTCATCCCGCACTTCAAAAACATGTTCGGATCATTTAATACATCCAAGAATGCAAGTGTGAATTGTTGATCTTTATCACACGTGGACGAACTATTGCTCAAGGACCACGTCAGTAATATGTAAGCCATGCGGTGCTTTTGTGCACGCTTGTGACCACTAGTACGGTACAAGCTAGGTCGCAAGCAAAAGCTAAACTTGTCTTGCCATCCTTGCAACGTTTTCACGATATTTATCGACTTTTCTGACCGCTCTAGCAATTATTTGTCCCAAAAAAAGAGAGCAAAATGAGGAGTGGGCCTAATGTTGGCAACATTGTTGTTTCCTGCACAGTTGAGGGAGAGGTTCAAGAAGTTTTGGGTTAATTGGTGGAGTGCACCAATGATGGTTGTCCTTCTGGAGAGTTCTCCTCTCTCTACAGAGGAACACTGGAGCTCAGACTGAGTGACTATACGTTTCTTAGTCACCTCCTTGACGAAGCTCTGGGAAGAGTCCAGCTGGTTCGGAATGCCTTCCATTTACGGATGACGGAACCTTCAAAGCTGCAGAAATGTTTCAGGACACTTCCCCAATTTCTTTCCCTCCAGGCAATCCTGTTTCTGAGGTCTGCAGACTATTCCTTTGACTTTGTCACCTGCAGGCCTTCATATGGATAGGTGTGTGTCTTTCCATATCTTGTCCAATCAACTTAATTTACAGTGGGTATCATGCACCTGAGCTCAAATTGCCAAGGCTCATCTGCGATGCTAATGAGGACAAGGTCTACAGAAAATATTACAATGGTATCACACTTTACACATCTTTTTTTTTCCTGGCCTCTCGAAAGTCATCCTTTTATTGAGAAGGGTGGGGAGGCACTTAATATTTTAACTTTAATTTGAACTCCCAGTCAGCTGAACACAAAATGGTAATTAAAAAAAAAAGTATAAATATATCCGTGCCATGTTAACATCAGATTAAAAGAGAATATATATTTTAGCATTTACTTTACCAGCATATGCAATTTAATATCCACAAAATTAAATCAAATGTAAAAATACCAACATATTTTATTAAATGTTATATTGTTGAACACAAAATACATTTTTTTAAACTTTCACAACATTTATATTGTCAAACACATACAATAATAATATACCATTAAATTAAATCTATTTTGTTGATAAAACAAATCAACCCATTAAATAAAAATAAAACACATTAAAGCAAAAATGTTAACGGGTTAACAATACTTTGGGGTTTAACTAAGAAATTGCAAATGCGAGGAACTAATTGACATTAAATAAATTATCGGGTTTTTTTCACATAAGTACAATGTTGCGTATTGTATTGCATATGTGTCAGTTAATCTCGTTTATCACTACACTTTATAAATGTTCAAGAATTGCGCGTTACATGCAAGAGGAAAAATCCTAAAACAAAACACACATGCGTCTATATTTTCCTGCTGCAATTTAGACATCATATAAAGAGAGCGCACACGCCTCAAGTGCGAGAATCCTGATGCAGGAGGCGTCAATAACAATGTGTGAGGAAGCACTTTGCCTTGTTACTCATGGCAACAGTGCGCACCAAGGTAATCTCGTGAATGACGATTGGTCCCGCTGCCACACTGCTGCACACAACTCAACTCACTCAACCGCTGCCATGTCAAACAAACTTGTTTTTTTATTCTGACCAACACAACATCCCCCGGTGACCCTTTGATGCACAGCATGGGTCCAAAATGATTGGACCACATTGATTTCCCCTCATTATTTCATGCTGTCTTGAGTTTTTATTTGTCCTGTCACCTGTGGTTTATATTTTTATGATTGGATACACAGTCTTTACATTTCTTGTTTTTGATGACTGCAGATCATTATTTCAATGTTCCTTTTTGTCCGATAACTCAACTTTGCTAACGTGGGTCAAAAATTACTCAAGAGTCCAAGGATGATTTAAAAAAAAAAAAAAAAACTTATTAAAAATCCAAATACATAGAATTATGTTTTTTATTACGATATATACTTTATTATGTGAAAAAATATTTGACATAACACATATCATCCCCAAAAATTATTTTGAGCAATGGAATACCCACTAAAAACGCATTTAAGCCACATAGTTTCACTGGGTAAATTGGGGGGGGTTTCTGTAGTCCACATTTTACCTTTCAAGTCATCCCTTGTTGCTCGGCATATTTTTGTTATCTGGCGAGCTAACTGCACTGCAGTGATAAAAATGCACTTAGCAGTTATGCTTTGCATTCAAACCTGTCACGGTTGCAGTATTGCAAAGTTTTTATTAACTGGTAGTCACAATGAAGTTAGATTTCACAATTTAGTGCAACACTTTATAAGTCTGCCATTTTGGTTTGAGGTAGCCATTTTAGGGTCATTTTAGAGCTTCAAAGACCTGTCGATGGTTTTTGTTATGGCTACAAATTTAGCAGTCAGTTAACTTGCCCAGTATGCATTAGTATGCTCCATGTTCACTTGCCAAAAGTAGTATCTTCATCGGTGGAGGCAGTGAAATATCCATCCTCTGTGTTCGTCCATGAAGCATAAGAGTGTTTATGGAAGCGTTAAATAATGCAGATGGTAATGTGATAAGTGAGCAGTCAATGTTGGCGTCTTGCTTTAAAGAGGGATCGCGAACAGATGGGCCGAGAGAAGCCTCACACACACGCACACGCACACGCACAGAGCATCATTTCCATCCAGTGCCATACATGCGATTGTGATCATGTGACATGGATGTGGATTGCGGCATTTTCAGACGTGCCGTAAAGTCGCAACTGTCGGGAGGGCGGGAGTGTTCGCCACACACAGCTTTACTCGTCTTGCAGGTCTAATGTACCCAGTGTGGGAATTCTGCCAGCCTACTGTTACACCAAGAGTGGGGTTTATCATGCATACATGCACACACAACTATTTGTCTGTGTGTGTTTGAGAGAGAGGGAGGCAGATCTTTATGGTGTGTCGCTGATCTTTACTAGCATGCACAAACATGTCCAATGTAGCTGTGGTCTGCTTGTTGTAAGTCACAAATATGCAGCACAAATCCCAAGATTTGCAATGCCCGAAAATACTCGCTGTGATAAGTGAAAGGTTTCCGCAAAGAAAGGGCCATTATACGCTATTGCAATATACAAATGGAAGTCATCATGTCACATGCAGGCACTGTATTGGGCAGAATTTGTGCGACAAAATCTTGTGTGCCCCAAAGACCAATGGAAAATATGCATATATATGCCAGTCATGCTCACTCGGAAGATGTAATGTATATTTTTCGGTGGTCACTTGTTGCTAGGCAGGCTTCATGGGGCAAAACATGATGTGACCGATAGACCAATGGAAAAAAAGCTTGTGTGCCATTCTTGCTTTATTTGGTAAATTAAATTAATTTCACATGCAATCACTGGTAGCCAGGCAGGTATGGGGCAAAGCCTTTGTGCAGCGCCGGTGAATAAAAAATAATATACTCACTTGTTAAATTGAATTTATTTTTGGTTACTTGTTGATTGACAGGCAGAATTTTTGGTAAAAAAAAAATTCTGAGTGCCGCACAGATTAATGAAATACTGGATTTATTTAGTAAATTGAATTATATTGCCACGTACCATGAACCATTCTAGTTCATCTGGTAACGAAAAAAAAAATCTTTTTAAACATTATCTATAACTAACCGACTTAATTTTTGCGACAATTTAACCCCGACACAGATTATATTTGTAGAAATGCTTCCATTAGTTCCTACGGGGAAGAAAAACCTAATTCTATTTATATAATATTTCATTCACAATTTTGCGTCTCATAGACACAAAGCAGCGGGCTTCAAACAGCACACTACAACATGAATGTCCTGCCGTTTGCGAAAACATCTTTACTTTGAAAGCCCCTTGAGACTGAACACATACACACACACACACGCACACCCCCACACACACACACACGTGTGCAAGCATACAATGAGGCCATCTAAATAGTGTGTACGCTTAAATAGCAATTAATTCAATCCCCAGTCGTCCTGATTATACATTTGGGTTACATTTGAAATGTATCTTGATGAATAATTGAGGAGGACCACTCTCATGTTGCATGTCTTTAATGTTTCACTCTTCCTCTGAGGTTTGTGATAGTCCCTCTCTTGTATGTGTGAGTGTATGCGCGTGAGTGAGGGGGCAGCCTGACGCTGCGCCACAAGTGATACGATTTGTCAAGTGGCTGCGGTCTATTTTTGAAATTCCGAAATGTCATTAAATTACTTTGCTCAGCGGGAACAGTGCAAGTGCATAACAGTGAATGACTCCCGTTTAATGAAATGATGTTGAAATAAACTCAAGGGAAAAAATAAAACATTCCAGAATTTATTTTTCTGCTCAAATTGTAATATTGTCACAGTAGCACTCCATCAGTTTAAGTTGTACTAATATATACTCTTTGTGAACTTTTCTAATAATCATCACAATTCATTATGATGTATTACAGTCACTTAACATTCCAACCAAATGATGATCTGTTATAAAAATGATCATGATTCTAAATGTTATGCCTCATGGATTATCACAAGACAGTGATTCACTTACTTTTACACTTCCATGACAGTTAAGAATAGCATCTCAGTTAAAACAATCTCTGTTCAGTTTTTTAATGGCAACAGAGTGTGTAATGTTTATATTGCTCGAGACAGAAAGAGATAATGAGATGACATCATCAAGGCTGGATGAGGGGAGGATGAGTTTTTGAAAAAAGAACCTAAAACAAATCATATTATGTTTTATAAAATGAAAATATTGTATTATTAAATATGAAAATAGATTGCATCTCAATTGTATTTGTTTGAGCTAATTGCAGAGATGCATGCCATTATATTTAGGGGTAATGGCATCCAATAAAAACACTATTTTAAAATTCTTCATGTAATATTTTATGTAAAGTAAAAATTTGATAAATTAACACAAGAATAACTTACTTTTGTTGACATTTTAATTGATTTGAGGGAGGACATGGAAGAGACTGACATACAAACACAGACAGCAAATAAACAAATCATAGCTTGAAAATAATTCATAGAATTTAAAAAAACAAGAATTATATAAAGATACAAATATTTCATGTTTGCAATTAAAATTGTTGCAGAGACACCAGGTGACATCCAAACAAGTGTCTAATCAAACAACATATTTTTCAAATAAAATAAATGACTTTAAGTACAGATAATAACATCCAAACGTGTACTCACATACAGTAATGCAAAAATGGTGTGCAAATAAATTATGTATTGTTTTGAAAAAAAACAAACATACAAAATTTTAAATGGATATCAATCTACATTTCCGATTTATTATTATACCAAGAGACCTGAAATAATTATTAATTTCAATCAAAAATAGATTAAATAATGGAGAGTTTAGAAATTTACTTTCCTAACCTAATTAACTTTCCTCATAAAATAACCACATTAATACAAGTACACGTTTTTTCTTTTGATTAGAACGTCTTTGGGTTTTGCACATTTTTAAGTTCGTTTCAACAGGCAGCACTAATGCGGCAATCAAAAAAAGTCCAGAAATAAATTACATATTATAAAAAGTATATATATATATATATATATATATATATAGTGACGTCATCCACTCCCCATCCAGAGAGTCGGTGGCGTCCTAAAGCGTTTCCAACCTGGGAAGTTGGTCCCAAAACTGACAAAAGTCCTGCAAACTCGAAGCTAACTATTAAAACACGAATTTGTTCATTTTTTTCATTCTTATTATTAAATAGGGAAGCCTTACATGAATGTCCGTCGACTGTCCGACAGCAGTCTCACTGGCACACAGACCTGACCTAGAATTGCTACTTAGAATTCAGAGCAAACCATTTGAACTGAACGGAGAGGGGCGCTTCTGTCGGCTGTAGTGCTCGTACAGCGACGTCAGGAAATCTTGACTGGGCAATGGAGTAGGACCACTGGAAAAACTCGGGTGAAGGGGGGGGGAGACGTGTTTGTATTTTATTATGGTGCCGCGACCATGTTGTGATTTTGGCGTGACGCGAAGGAGGAATTAAAAGTCCCAGGTGAGTGTCATGTTTTTGCTGGCCCTCGACGAATCCAGGTGAATAAGAAAAACGAAAAGTGTCGCTAGTGGGAAGGCACAGTTCGCCTCCTGGCAACGGGGCACACGCGGGGTCCTCCTCCCGGGGACTGCTCACTCCGGTATCCGTCCGTCGCCCTCCTGAACGAAACCCCCCTCCCCACCCACCACACTCGAAGGCTCTTCGGCTGCTGGCTAGCAAAGCCCCGCGTCGCGTCCACAGCCGTGGCGGACAACCGAGGCGCTCCTTTTCCACGTTACAGTAGCCCCATTTTTTTCCTCCCCCCTCCTCCTCCTCCTCCCATTCCCACCAAGCAACCAGCGCGACAAAAGCGGATTATTCACGATGGTCTCGGCATGGCGCAAAAGCCGCGGAGAAATGCTGTTTTTTTAGCCGCCGACAGCGGAGGACCGCCCGAGCTTGTTGGTGAAAATGGAAAAAAGGGATACAATGCCCGCCGCGCGTGTTGTGCATTCCACTGGAGCTCCGCGGACGTGGGGTATTGTATTTTTTTTTGTTCTCATTCCAAAAAAAAGCACTTTGGTGTGATTCGTACACGGCGGTGGAGAGAGATTATAAAGGCCTTGAGCCTTCTCATTTTAATTGTTACATTGTTAACGGAGCTAGCATAACTTGAACAACGCACGCCCGCCGACCGAGGGCCCTCACACGGGGGGCTTTTTCTTTATGAAGCCACGGCGAGACCGTGAAGGCACCTTTCGTGTCGCGTTTGCGTCCGGGCGAGACGTCGTTGTTCTCTCCGTCCACTGGCCTCCCTCTTCGGGAAGACTTTGTTTGCGCTGGCCGAGAGGCTCCATGAATGCTCAAGTCCTCCTTACACCCCCACCCCCCACCACAGCAGTAGCTCTGTGGCCAAAGAGGACCAACTTCTTTTTTTAGGGGAAAAATTGGAGAAAAAAAAGTTCCTGGAGTTTTTCAAGCGCCATTGGCTTGAGTTTTTTTTGTATCCGCCAGGAGTTGTCCAAGTGGGGCGCTGAGATTCAGTGAGGAGGTGGGGGACTCTCGACTGATGCGTAGCCGATGTGTGCTTTAAGTTTATTTATAGTTTGGGGTTTGTAGCCGTGTGTGTATTTTAGGAGGCCGTTTGTGAGGAACTCTGTGCGGCTTTGTGCTGTGTCGCACACATTTGAAACACTCCAAAGTGTGTATAGCTTTGTTTCTATTGGATCAGAGCCACAGGTTCTTGTAGTGTTAGCATACCTTTTCTGATGTCCCCAAACACAAATAGTTTACATTTATAAGGTCAAACATTTTTTTTAAATCACTGTAAAAAGCTTATCTAGATTTGTCACACAAATTTAGCCTTTTGGGTGATGCTCTTATCCATTTGGGGCAGGTATGGCATTAGTGTCACCCACAACTAAACATGCTAAAGCTAGTTAGCTTGCAAAAGGACACTATCCACAAGTTCTTAACGTTTTAGTACACTTAACAATGATCCATTTCCCATGTATTGCCTCATAAACATACACATGCATTGACATTCACATTTATTTATTTACTGTTGTAGGTTTTTATAACAAATCTACACTCTGTGCAACCATGAGCTAAATGCTAAAGCTTGCTTTTAATTGGACACTATCCATAAATTGTTCGACCTTTCGCACAATTAAAAACGTTTCCTTTTTCATTTGTTGCCTAACCTTATAAAACACAGGCAGTGGAATCCATATATGTTAGGTTAAAGCCTTTAGTATGATAATATCCACAAGTTTAAACATGCATAGACAATGGAATTCAAATGTATATTCTGTAGTTGTGACATATCAATCTATTTTTGTAAGATAATAGAACAAATTGACACCCCATGCAACCTGGAGCTTTATGCTATAACTCGCTTTCACCTGGACTCTGTCCACAATATAGTTTTAGCACACTTTAACATGTTCCACTTGTCATTTGTTACTTTAAAAAGATACAAAGGCACTAAATGGAATTAAAATTTTTATATGCATTTATGTATACACCCGCTGTGTTGTGCTTCAGTTTTTGCAATCCCGCTATCTGTATATCAAATTTGGGTTATTACATCCATCTGTCCGTTCTCTGGACGCCTTATCCTGACTAGGCTTGCGGGCGTGCTGGAGCACTTTTAGAGATCTTACTTAATTTATTTTTTTTGTGCAATATTTTTGTGTTATGCATTGCTCTTGCGCTCATCTCAATGTATTATGTTTAAATGTGTTTGCATTGTTTTAAAAGTATTTAAAGAACTTGCGGGAAAAATCCATAAATGCGATGAAAACATGGCTACGGTGTATTTAAATAGGGTATTTCTATATTGCAGGTTTAATTTATTGTGGGGGTGTTTTGAACCGTACCACTTGTGTTGGCCTGGAGATTACAGTGTGTGACATTTATTAGTTAAAATAACAAATATGGACCATGTCAAAGCGCCAGAAACTTTGAATTTGACACACAAACACTTAAACATATGTTCCTCTACTCATTTGTTCTCATATAAACATCCACAAGTAGTAGAATTCAAATATACATGATGTTGGTGTGACCTTTTGAGCTGTTATATAGGTTAAAATGGCAAATCTAAACCCTGTGTCAACCAAAGTTAAACATTCTAAAGATAGCTTTCAATTGGAAACCTTTCGCAGGTTCTTTATAGTATTAGCACACTTAAACATGAGCCCTCATCATGTGATGCAACATTTTGAGCTATTATTATCAGTTAAAATGGCACATACAGCCCCTAACCTAAAATTGCTTACACTTTTTCAGTGACACACCCTACAGGTTATTCTAGTTCAACTTAGACATGCTTTCAAATATCATTTATCTTTTATGCGTACAGAGGTCAAGGAGTTGAAGAATATAATCGGTACATGTAACATTTTGGCCCATTATTGTTATTGATAAACTAGTCTATCTGGTCACTATGTCATTCGGAGTTAAATGCTAAAGCTAGCTTTCAATTGACCATTCTCTTAATTCTGCTACACTACTTCTTCTGAACTATTAGCAGACTTAGGGTTCCACTGGTTATTGGTTCTCTCTACAACCCTTCCGCCTTAAAGACGTATGTTTCCAGTTAAAAAAAAAAAAGACTAAACAAACTTTTTTTTGTCATATATCTTACAGCTGGCTGTACAACCTGACGTTAGAATATTTTAGAGCAGACTCAGAAAGCCTGACCGGGTGTTGCCAATCATATGCCCTACGCACACAGGCACACGGCGCGGGATATCCAGCAGCCTCGGTTTCCTTGGCAGGATCATTTACCTGTTAGCAACGGAAGTTAAAAAGAAGGCAGTGGACAGCCCTTGAGACAAAACAGGGGTAACATCACAACACTATCATAAATAAGTCATGCTAGCAATGTATGGTCTTACAGTTCACGTGTTTGGGATACAAACCTACGTTGTGTAGATTGAGAGCTAAATGCTGTGAGCTTGCTTTCACAAGGATATGTACAATTTCCTTTTCTGCCTTATAAAAATCCAAATTTAAGAGAGATGCAGACTTGACTGTTATTGTCACTAAGCATATTTTGGTCTTTAGTAGAGATTAAGTTGCCAAATATAGAGCCCGTTTTACCCACAGTTAAGCATGCTAAAGCTCGTGTTCTCATTGAATACTCACAATTGTAGACCTTTTTTCAAAATTTTTTTTTTATTATTTTATTTATTTTTATTTTTTTTTGCTTGACAAATTATTTCCCCTGTCATTTTGTTCACTTCCGAAGCATTCACAGGTAATGGAATTTAACGTGACCTTCATAGCTGTGATTGTGAAGTGCAGTTTTTTTTTTTAAAGCTTATTGTAGTGGTTAACTTTAAAGTTGCCAGGTAAGTCGCTCAACCTCAACCACAAATGAACTGCTTAACATATTCGTATGTCCTCGTGTCATTTTGTTGCCATCCAATAGCCTACGGGTAATGGAATTTTGATTTCTAGCGCGTGTGACCCTCTCCACTTATTACAATAATTATTAGAATTATTATTAAAAGTTACTGTGGGGCTTTTGTAACTCTTTTAGGTAACGCTACTAATAAATTAGTGCTTAAAGTCACATGTGCACTCATTTTTCCTGAATAAAAAAAGCCACTGTAAGACCTTTTAATACAAGCGATGGCATAGAAAAGCATCTGAACAATCAGACGGTAGCTAGTTAGCAGCGCTCAGTTCATGAGTTGATGCTTGCTGAACTGAGATTTAGTAAGGTATTATGAGGTGTTGCTTGATGTGTTCATTTTTGTGTGTGAGTGTATGTGTGACTTTTAAAGTCTTATTTGGTCATATTTTAAATTTGACAACATTTGAGGTGTTCAGATTTTGAGGTATCACTGTATCATCAATATGCCAGCATGATGGTAAGATGAATCTAATACATGTGAAAGTTTCCCTTGAGACATTTTTTTTTTTTACACTTTGTATGCACAAATAGGTATTTTTGATTGAATTGAAATGTCTTGAAACCTTTTATCGTGGCCCTTTTTTTGTGCCTCCAAAGAAAGCATTTCATGGACTTTGTGTATGCGCTGTCCAAGCTTGGTTTCCATGCACACAAGGCACACTTTCTTATTTGAAGACTGAGGGCCCCCTCAATTGCTAAGCAACACCACTGTCTGCTTGCATCATTTATTTATGTGATGCACACAGGTTCTTATTTATCTCTTCTTCCAATTCGACGCTGTCGTCTTTTCATTATAGCGACCTGTCAAATACTGGTTGGCAATAAACTGGTACCTACCCCCGTGAGGCTGGTCGGCCTACAATTCGGTTGACTTTCAAAACAAAATATCCCATTAAAAACTACAGGAAGTCTTCGAATTATGAGGTAGTTGACCTACGACGTTTCGACGTTTCGACTTTACAACGGCCGTGCCTCGTCCGACATTTTAGGTTCACACTGCAGGCAAATGGACTGAGATTGTTTTTTTTTTTTTTTTTTGCCTCTATGCGACCTGTATAGTATTTTTTTTAATTGATTTTTTTAAATGGCTCAATTAGGATTCTTTTCAAAGACGACTTAGGCCACTTTCATATGTTGTCCTAGATTGGATATGTATAGGATTTTTTTGGAATCTAACCGCAGCGGAACGGCCAGGTTGCATGTATCGTCATCCGGACAATAAAATGTGCTTCACTTGTGCAGAGGCAGAGTTGTTTTGAGGAAAAGTATTGACTTTATATTTTACTTTAATAAGCCCCGTCTCCAAATAATGTATTTCTACCTCCTATCGAACCCTTCCACTGTGGAAATGCCCCGACATGCTGGACCGCATTTACTTCCGTTAACGCTACGTCATGAATGACGTAGTCTCTTCTGCACATGCGGACCACTTTGGGAACGTAGAAGACAGACCAAGGTTGCATTTATAATGTAATGTGAACTCAAAAAACATTTTCACATAATGGCCCAATTTTCCAGCAGTCTTAAGTACAGAATCTTATTTTTTAATTCCTTTGTTTTCAAACAAATTGATTAATACTGGCTCCTTCTTAGAGTCCTATCAAGCCGATGACAATTGAACATAAATGGGAAGCAGAAACCCCCTAAAATAAAACTGGTAATGGCACTGAACTTACTTGGCTAGAGGCAACATTTCCCGACTATCCACATGACGACATGACACCTGGTGATCATCTCTCAGTAGCATGACACAGAAACACAAATTCTCGTCTTTTAATGTACTTGCCCTTTGAGGTAGCTCTGTATACAAGATGGAGCACATGTAACCTGTCACGGGCTTTCATGTGGTCCCTCATCGCTTGAAGTTTAAATGAGTGTTTGGTTGGAAAAGGTGCGTAAACGGTCGGTGACCTAAAACTTTGCACCCCTATCTTTGCTCCATGTTGTCATGTCAACACGAGCGACTGAGTGCTTTTCCTTGCCGCTGCGCTTGTTTGCTTGTCACCCGATAAAGCAAAGTTCTCTCTCCCTGTGTGTTGCAGGTGTGAATGACTTGTGGCTGTAGGGTGTCGTGAGTGGGCCAGCTTCCTGCAAGTGCACACACTCAGGCGCACACATATACACACAGCCTCCAGGGGGGAGGGGGCTGACTGCGAGGGCTCCGGTGGAGAGCACACATCAGTGCCCAGGAGACCCGAGGCCTGGTCCTCCATATGAGGCCCTGCTCAAGGGGCAGGGGGGGCTTCTGAGGTAAGTCAAATTCAACTCCAATGCTCTCTTTTTACCCAGATTAAAGACACCTTGTCGTAAAGATTTTTCCCTCTTTTGTTTAAATCAATCTTTTTAGAGAAACAACAATGATATTTTGCATTCATCATGTTTTTTTTGTTTTCTCATTCATATTTTTACCATGAATACTTAAGCGTCACAGATAAGATCAAATGAAAAATCTATATTGGAAACTGATGGGAAAAAAAAAATCAATTCCGAGATGTCTGGCACCCCATTAAAAACTTCTAGTAACTTTACAGGCAATTTTTTGAATAACGTTCTTTGCTGTCACAAGAATTTTGCCGCTATATAGTAAAATTGTCTAATCACCCTCAACTCTGATATATATTGTGGTGAAGATTACAGCCTGTGATTCCGAGTAGAGATTTTTCACATACAGCTGTCTTTCTTTTTGTTTGTTATAGTCAATTTGGCCATGGTTGACTGAAAAGCCAGGACAAAAATGTTTTTTTTCCATCACGTTTTTGCTGTATGGTGCTGTATGGTATCACAAAGAGACAAAAGCGAAAGGCAATAATAATGCATGGGTATTTGCAGACGCCTTTCAGGGCGCTCAAGATCACCTTACAGCAGTAATAAAAATGTAACGATAATTAGGAATGCTATAAAAGATAGGTCGTAAAACGTGTGAAAGTCAGATGGCCTATGCAGATCGAGGAGTTTTAAGACGGGATTCAAATTGTGGGGGGAGTCGATATCTTGAAATGATTGTGGATGTGAACTCCTTGGATGATGGGCTACATCGCTGAAAGTGTCACTCCCTAATTGGGGTGAACAGGCTAGATGTTTAGTGGGAAGCATTGACGAAGGGGAGTGAAGAAGGCTAGATGGAATGTTGCGATGGTTGAGAGCAGAAAGATAAAGGGGGCGTTAGGTTGTGGGGAGAATTTAGGTGTGGGGAAGGATTTTGTAGCCAGTGCATGTTCTCGAGTATGGGGTTGATTTGTTCAAAGAGGTGAGCTTTGGTAAAGATGACAATTTGTGGAATTTCGACGAGATTTGCAGACTTCCGTTGTGTGCTGACACGAATGATGGGCTTTGCATTTAAGTTTTGACTTTAAAGGTAATTAAAAGGTAATCCTGAATCATTTATAGGGAAAATCCGGCCAACAAACATTTTCTGCGGAAAAGTGCGTTTTCAGTTTCGGTCTGAAAGACTTTTGTCACTGAAACAACATGGCTGAAATGCCAACGGATTGCCGAATTGAACGAAGGTGGTGCCTTGGTACGGGGGAATGAGCCCACAGCCAATATTCTCGCACCACGGAAGCTGGCAATGGGTTCGCGCAGGGAAGGTTGTGTTGCTGCTGGGGACTTCCTCTCACCTGCCCGTTGAAAGTGTGCGCACTGCTTGGAAGGAACCAAAAAGGCTGCATTCACACTGCATGCAGGGCATGTTGTTCTGTTTATGCCCTTTACAAAAAAACAAATGTGACTTCTAATGTGAATGGAATGCATCTCAAAAGTGACTCGCATGTGCACAAGACACAACATCACATGGCGCAGTGTTTACGGAAGTAAATATGGTTTAACGTGTAGCGCTCACTTCAATGCTGTATTTACTTAAAGTCACTGTTCCTCGCTCCTCTGTCCAAGTTGGCGTTTCCCACCAGAAATCCCAAAGAGATGAATGGAGGAGGGACAAATGTTTGCAGGAATTAAATGATCGTCCCTGGGTAACGTCATTTCCCGGCGACTGCAACTGAAGATGACGTTATGCCATGCCATTGACTCGTGTCACAAATGACTCGTCTCTCGCTCAATTATTTCTGTTGCCACATGTACGCTTTGTTTCAAGTGCGATTAATCCATCCATTCGTCCAATCATCTACTATCAACCGCAGGTCGCGTAGCCAGCAGCTTTAGCAGAGAAGCCCAGCCTTATATCTCCCCAGCC
Source organism: Idiotropiscis lumnitzeri (assembly GCF_059441095.1). Classification (NCBI taxonomy): domain Eukaryota; kingdom Metazoa; phylum Chordata; class Actinopteri; order Syngnathiformes; family Syngnathidae; genus Idiotropiscis; species Idiotropiscis lumnitzeri. The sequence goes on along the minus strand of NC_142404.1, from coordinate 10,338,146 downwards.
GCATCTTCCAACTCTACCGGTGCAAACTCCAGGTGTTCCCGGGGCATAGTCCCTCCAACATGTCCTGGTTCATCCTCTGGGCCTCATGAATGTGGGACATGCCCAGAACACCTCACTAGGGAGGCAGCCAGGAGGCATCCTAATCAGATGCCCGTGCCACCTCATCTGGCTCCTCTCAACATGGAGGAGCAGTCGCAGTCCCTTCCGGTTGACCGAGCGTCTCACACTCTTTCTAAGGGAGAGCCTGGACTCCCTATGAAAAAAAACATTTCAGCCGCTTGTATCCAACCCACAGCTCGTGACCATAGGTGAGGGAGGAACGTAGATCGACCGGTAAATCGGGAGCTTCGCCTCTCGCCTCAACCCCCTCTTCACCACGACAGACTGATACATGGTTCGTGTCACATCATACGCTGCACCGATCCGCCTGTCGATCTCACACTCAATTCTCCCCTCACTCGTGAGCAAGACCCCAAGATACTTGAACTCCTCCACTTGTAACGGGACCTCATCCGCGGCTCGGAGAGGGCACTCCACACCTTTCCGACTGAGGACTATGGTCGCAGATTTGGAGGTGCTGATTTTCATCCCAACCGCTTCACATTTGGGTGCGACCCACTCCAGTGAGAGTTGGAGAAGCCAACAGGACCACTTCATCGGCAAATAGAACCGAACAGCCCATATCGGGGCTCGGTACTCCCAAAGCAGCTCCCTCGAGGAATCTGCCGAGGTTATAGCGCTGGCCCACTGTTCCACAGCCGGGACGAAAACCACATAACTCCTCCTGAATCCGAGTCCACCTCCCGATGGACCCTCTAGGACTTGTTTACCATGGTCGTTATCCAGGTTCTGCAGGCCTTGCTGGTTATCTGTTCATTTGAATCAGGTGTGTTGCAGCAGGGAGAACGGAAAACCCTCGAAGAACAGGTTTGAAGATCCCTGGTTTAGATAATGTCCAACTATTGGGTGTCGCTGCGCATTCTAACCTGCATCTGATCTTTGTAACATTTAAATTACATATGCCATTATCACAATATCAATATATTTTTTTCAATATATTGAGCAGCCCTAGTTGCTGATGTATAATGTTGAATAATCCAAATATTTTTAGTTTCTTCACGTTGTTATCAAATGCCACCACCAACCTTAGCCAGGTGGTTGCATTGGTGCCGTAACCAGGAGCCAATGAGTCATTTTGGTATCGTATACTGCCCCAATAAAACAGACCCTCAGCTAGATATGTGTATTCCAACTAAAATAATCATGGATAGGAACAGAGGATTGACTTTTCAGTCCTGTGCTGTTTACAGTCCAGCTGGTGTATGCCCATTTGCCCCTGCAGTCGCATCATCATATCCGCAAACAAAAAAGGCCTGGGTCCAATTTAAAAAAAAAAAAAAAAAAAAAAAACACAAAAAAAACCCCAGTATTATATGGTAGAGTATTCGACATTGTCTCCCTCATTTTCGGTTTTGGACAATAATTTTCATTGCGGTGCATCTCTAATCATTTATGGTTTTATGAATTGTCCCACTTTTAGGGCATTCAGGCTTTGGAAGATCCAGTGTATTTGGATGGTAGGTCAACAGTTTTGTCCTGTCATATCAGTTCGTGGTCTGTGTTCATTCAGGTTCTCGTGTCTTGATTGGATTTATTTATTTTCATATTTCCAGGAATCTTTAACACACCTCTCCTTATGCACTTTTTTGCAAAACAAAAAAAAAACAACCCTGCTTTGCACTCATTATCTTCACAGTTGTAGACAAAGGGGTGCCATTGTTTGATAGCTTTACACTGCCGTGATGCTACTGTGACGACTCTGGTGCATATTCTCTCTCTTTTGACATTTATTTGCGACGGCATCGATAGCTTTGTCGCCATGAGAGAAAGCCCTAGAGTTGTGGCACTAATTATTTCAGAGCAATGAGGACGTCATAGCTTCTTGCGCCACTTGGTCCTGTCTGCATGTTGTTTGGGCTTATTCTCCGATTTGGACACAATCATTGGACAAAATGCGGTCACGCTGCTCTTCCTCAAATCGCTGTCCCGGCGGTTTATTTATCTGCTATCTAATCCCAGCCCATGTTAACCGAAAACCGTGGGGAGGTGAAGGACGCCCGGGAAATGGAAATTGATGGAAGGCAGCAGAGGATTTATTTGTTCTTCTGTTCATTGGCCTCTCATGTTTCTTCTTGCATTTGTTTGCTCTGTGGGATTTCAAATGAAAACTCCAAAGATTTGTGCTACTTTAGAGGCGGGTTGCTCACTTCCCTACGGAGTGTTTTGTGAGGGGGCTCTTTCCCAGTCAAGCAGATGTGTTTCCTTGCTAACTGTATTGATTTTCACTGTCTACACTCACTTTTTTTGTTGTTTCCTTTGATCCATGTTAATAACTTTGAAATTGAAGCCACCACATTGTACACTTCAGTCAGTTATGTTTCGGATCATTTCACTCCTGATCAGACTTCTGTTTACAGCCCGGGCGGTGTCGGCTGGCGTGTCTGTGACATCATTGCATAAACAGTAGTTTATCAACTATGGTGGATCCATTTTCTGCCGCATTTGTCCTCATTAGGGTCACAATTATTCAATCTACCCTGTCAACTTTGAACAAGAAGGCGAGTACATCCTAGACTGGTCACCAGTCAATTGCAGGGCCCATAAAGACAAAAGAACCATTCACACTCACACCTATCATCAATTTAGTCTTCCATTAAGTGAGAGTGGCGTGATCATGCAAACCAACTGGAATGAACAGAACATCTGCATATGGCTAATATTAGTCGTTGCTCTTCAAATTCTGTCTGTGGCGAGATGTTATCAAAAATGTTGAAGATAAATTGTAGATCTAAATCTTTGTGCTATTCAGAACTTTCTGGGTTATTCCCTGGACTGTTGCCAGCTCTCCACAAATATTTAAGGGGAAAAATAGTTTTGGAATTGTTATGCTGACTAACAAACAAACTAGAGAAAATATAGCCTCCTTGGCAGAAGTAATAATCCCCAAAATTTTAATACAAGCAATGTTTTCCAAGGCTCTCCATTTGCCGGGTCACCAAACTTTGCTGTTTGACCACAGGCAGTTATTCAGCGGCCGTGTTCTGACAGATTCAACTTAAATAGCGATGCCTTTAAAAAAAACGATGGGATATTTCTTCGTTCTTTTTAAAGCCCCTGTTATAATTTCAGTATATAAACTGGCACACCAAAAAAATGCCTCTTACTCTGTCAAATTAACACACGTTGTGTGTCTGAGGCAGTGCAAATTGGCAACAACACACACTTGGGCTCACGCGCACCCTTTCATACATGCAGTCGCCCACAGTGGTGTCTTGCTTGCTTGTATGCCAGGCATCAAACTGACTTAACTAATTGAACGAGGATTGCATTTGATCCAGTTCTTTGCTGACCATGATGGAAATATTGCCATTTTAAAAACACAAATATAAATCATAACATTAAGGGAAAGTGGCCACACGAGATGTCACTTCAAACAAATGCTTTTTGGCCCTCAGGACCAGCGTGGAGTTATTTTTATTATACAGCTGAGTGTGCCACTGCAAATGCTTACATCAATAAGTAAAAATGTTTTCTATTGGCAGCATTTTGTAGCGTTTTTGTGCAGGTCCAATAAGCCCATTTTCCACCAAAAAGTACAGTTCAGTGCGGCGTGCATTCTTTTTGTGGTTCCGTCGTCATCCATTGGTGGTAATTGGAACAAATTGTTTTCTTTTTTTTAGATTGCAAAATGTTCACAAATTTATTAGTATGATTATGATGGCGTTTTTAACTTGGATACTTGTATGTCAGCACGAATTACCTACCTCTCATCCCAAGCTCACAGAGCAATGTTCTGAACTTTGACCGCTGTAGCGAACGATTCACTACAGATGCTGTACATGTACCGTTGCACTCCTACTATTTACACACTGTATGTTTGTTAATTTTACTGTATTCTGACTTGGAGCAAAGCTTTTCTTCTAACAAACTAATTTGGGACAACCTTTTAATCAATGGCATTTTAGGTATAATGTTGCTCAGCTGCATCTCTTCATTACGCTATGATGATTTAATTAAAGTTGGCAAAATCTTACAATAATATTGAGGGTTACTCTCCGATTACGCTATGGGAAATTTTAAGTGGAACCACACGCCTGATCAGGATTTACCGGATCCACACTTAGTTAATTAGTTAATTAGCGGGCGATCATGAATTATAGTACATGTTTTCAGTGACAAAAGATCTGTATGTACTCTAACCGACCTGTACTACACTACAATTTGACACTTTTTCCTTGGCGGACCACCATATGGATACACACTATGGCAGCCATAAAACACTCCTTGATTGTTAGTCGGCAGAGTTTCTTCAATTACAGGAATGCAATGGTGGCTGTGTGGCTATACTCATGTGCATAGTCAGCCAGGAGGGGTGGTCTCTGGATCTGCAGGGAAGTGACGGATCACTCGGAATGCACACCCATCCATCATTCATGCGTTCATGTTTCTCTGCTGTGACTGACAACTATGTGACATGCGGACTAGCCCACCTGCCCCTGACAGGAGGGATCCTTTCATGCTGGTTTGTTGTCATGTGGAAGGCCCTGAGGGCTTTGCGATCTTTGCAATACCTACCTGTCTGATTTCCGTGGGACTCAATGGTCATAATCAATTCTACAATAAGAATTATTTTGCTTGTTTGGACTTATAGTACTAATTATTCAGGACTTGAAACAACTGAGACAAGATTGGGCTTACGATTAAGTTAGGCTACATTGAGGGTTTTTGGATGGAGGCCCTGAACATACACTGACGCTGTATGTTCATGATATAAATTGATGCGTTTTAATGATTATTTCATTTGTAGCGTCCTGATACTGTATTATTTAAGCCTTTGAGAAAATATTACTTATGTGTACATTTTATTTTTGCTGTGTGAAATGTAACATTTATTGACATCTTAGTATAATCTTTGACTATATTTTATAACATCAAGCACGATGATATTTTTTTGTCTAACATGAAAAATTCAAATTAAATAAAACTTGTTAAATATGTAGGATGAACTCAGAAGACGTCTGTCATTTTATGTTAGTTTTATTGCCTCGTATACTTAGCCCCTTCCCACCCTCATCCACTTCACTTCAGCCACCCGCTGCTCACAATTACCGTCGTAATGACATGACGTAAACATGGAGCGACTGTCGATCGATACAGGCACATTCATCCACACGGGGAGCACGCCACTATCCTACTTTTAATTTAATTTGTGGTTTCAAAACTCATCACGCCGCTGAATTAATCAAGCTGCGTCGGATAGAATCATATTGATCCTTAAGTGCTGATTTGATGTGTGTTTCTTAAGTACTGCATTCATTTTTCATGTGATGACATGAGTCAACTGCAATGCCTTCTGGTGTCCGTCTTGATTGCGGGTATGGTGTGTAAGCGGAGGAATGGTGGTCGGCAAAATGCGGACTCTACTGAAATGTCTGGCAAATCAACAGGTTCAAATCTTTGTGCTGCCATTTCATTCTTTTGCTACTGAATGATGACATCCAAAAGGGTGCCACACCTTGAATTTGAATCACTCCCGTCTAAAACCAGCGTGTTTCATCCTGTTAGCTTTTTACTGACTGTCTAGCAAGTCTAACTCTTATACAAGAGATATTTAGTGTAATTACATTTTGGCATAAAAGCATTCTTTTAATGTCAAGAATTTTGATAGTAAATTAGAAAGTTCTGCCAAGTGTAACAATAAACTTGTTATCATTATTCCACGTGTTGACAGGGTTGATTGATGGAATAACACTTATTTTTATTGTTAGTCATTAAATGCACTTAATGATAAATTACCAACCAGTCTAATTAGCATTTCAGTGCTAAGAGTGACAGATGCAGATTTTTCTTTCATGTTGCAGTTGGTTATAAACCAGTGCGGATGTGTACTATGTTGCTTGCACATTTAGCATGTGGCTAATGGCAGAGCCGAGATGCCATGTTGTCAAGGAGTCTCTCAGGACAGAAAAGAGCTCAAGTTGGCAAACTCGCTTGCAACCATCAAAGCCATAAAGCGGCGGTGCAGTTTTCAGACGTTATTAGGACAAATAAGTACCGACTCGTGGGTGTCGTGGTATGCGCGTAAGCATGCATATATTTATCTGTGCCTGTATATTTAATTGGGCAGGTCTTAGCCAGTGTGTTTAAAATTCCTCTGGAATGACACAGTCGTGCAAACTGGGGTAATTCAGGGACACAATCTGGCTCTCCAGAGTGGTGCTTTTTATGATAGGGAGGAGGTTGCACATGGCCTGCATTACTACATTAGTTGGATTCCTTATTTTCATGGCAGTTCAATAAATAATAAAAACATGCACGGACAAAATGGCAAGGGGCAGTAAGTTGCAAGGTGCTCCTGTAGTGTTGGCAACCATACTAGTATCTTCCAGGGTCAAACTGTTGCCATCATAAATGCTATATCAATCATGAAAAGAACATTTTAATGTTTGTATACAACTATTGTAATCTTTGAACTTAGTGTTAAAGTTTAATGAAAACCAAGGAGGGAGTAATTAGGGCCTCATCAATGCATTTATTATATTTGTCGGTAATTATATTTTTTAAAGAAAAAATACATCACTACTATAGTGGGAAAAAACGACCATCGTTTAGGTATTGGTTGGTTAATATGGTTAATATTAGTTGTAAATGTCACTGACTGTGTGTCTACTTACTTCATGTAACTTTTAGTGCATATTATTCCAATTATTTTCTGCCTGCGTTTTGGCTTCACAAGACCTTGTTGAGGTTGGTCCTTAAGAATTAAGAAAAACTGCATGTTAAGCTCACTGATTCTCACTGAGGTCATCATCAAAAGAATTGTAATGAAGAGCGATGAATTCTTTGAGATACGGTGAAGCAAAAAGAAATACAGACACAGAAGAGTGTTATGTGTATTTTATTTCTTTTAATTAATCGGTCAATTCATCGGTAATCACTATTTTTTTCTGTCAAAATCTTCAATGGCCTCACCAAATCCATATGCGCATTCCCTAAAATAAGCACTCAAGCCACACCCATGGGTGGGAACATAATGTGGCTGCTCACTGGTCACCCAACTACATCACTGGGCAGCTCAAGTTCTTGTATCGTGAGGGAGGGGCGACTCATTCCTGACATCCAAGAGTGTCACTTGTTGCCATTTTAGCCACGGCCCAAAAATTGGGGGGAAAAATGTCGAAAGACAGTTTAGTACTATGTCTCCACAGCTCACTGCAAATAGTTCTCAGTCTTTGCAAATTTGTTCAGAAGGTATCTTCAAACATGTCTAATGTATTTAGAAAAAAAATCTTTGTATATTTATAGAGACTGTAATTGATCAGTTTCCTCATGACAATAAAGGGATTTTTAATTCTAATCTAATTTGCATGTGACAGTACCAGGTGTTTATGTGGTTTAACTAATATTGTCCACCCACTAACTTGACATTTTGCAGTGCGATCAGTTGGAAGGTCAACTGGTTGCATTGCATTTTAATGCACATAAATAAGCGATGATACAAGGGAATTTCCTTGCCCTCCTGTGCAGAGTGGCTCATCTTGACTGCTGTCTCCGATTCTCATTTTTGAGGCTTCATTGTGATTTGATACACGTGGAATTATAACAATAATGTAAATGAATTAAGTCGCGGTGGCAGGAATGGTAACTATTTGACGCATGTCTCGTAGAGGTCTGCAGAGTTCCTAATGGGACTGGCTTTTGGGATTTCCCACAATGCTTTTAGCCACCGGGAGACATCATTCCAGCATGAGCAACGGGAGGAATGTGGTTGGAGTGTGGGAGCAACTGTGAGAAAGGAGGGAGGGTCAAGGGACAGGAGGAAAGTACGGGTCTGATGGGGGGGCAGGGAGATTCTCTTTACAAAATGGGTCTCGCAATCTCAGAAATAAATACCAAGAGCAATCGCCTCAGGCACAGCGATGCATCATTTGAGTGACCCTTACCGCGATAACAAAAGTACAAAAAGAAAAAGCTGTTTAATAAGTCACCGAAACAAGTTACTTGCTTGGAATTATAGCTGAACCTGTATGTTTGTACAGGTGTTTGCTTTATTACCTCCCCTTTCCTGTGGCTACAGGGAGCAGTACCTGGCCAATCACACTGCGTGGAGCGTGCTTTGGGCCAACAAGGAACCTGTTTAAATTTCAGAGCGGATTCCAAAATGTTTTGCCTCACTCAACTTGCAAAACTTGGATAGACCATTATACGTCAGGGGGGGTTATGTTCCTATCATCAGTGTCTGTTTTATTTATTTCAATTACTGACTCTTGTACGATGAGGCACTATATTTTTTTTTCTGTGAATCTATTGATTCATGTTTAAAATCTGCACAAAAACAATATAAACTTGGTGGTTCTGGTTGTCACTTTGGAACAAATTTGAATTGAATATCGTCAGCAGCTGTAACATGTTCAGACCAAGTTCAATTTGACATGTTGCAGTGTGAATCCGCTAAATCCTGATCAGGCTTTTGGTTCCACTTCAACCAGCATCTCAATAAAGACATATTTCAAAGCGGTGTCAGATATCGCGTGGAGATTGATAAAACAAACACGGTGAAATGCACACCGTGCTGATCCGTTCCGCCCGGTGGAAACGAGGCTTCGTATCACTTCAGATCATCTTCGTTGTGATCATGTATGATCTCATTACATTTAATTTCTCTTTGAGCTTTTTAGATTGGTGGAGATACTTGAAGAATTTTTTTTTTTCATTGATTTTCTGAGTGCTTTTGTTTTCATAGTTTAATATGGCTCTTTGTACGAATGTATTGTCTCATTGGTTTTACTGATTTTCATGTTTTGCTTCACACACAATTCAGTTTGCTCAATAATTAAACTCCCAAGTGGCCGCAAATAGGAAATGGCGCTTTAAGTTAGACCAGATTACACATTCGTTTCCACTCGATATGTAAGTGATTCTTTGTCTAATGTGGAGTAGCGGCGCCTGGTCCAAGAAGAAGCCAGCCCTTAGCCAGAGATGCAAAGAAGGGATGCAGATGGGCAGAGATGTGCAGGGTGAAGTGAGTGTGCACGAGTGTGTGAGATGCAGATCAGAGTGTCCATGCTCGTCCGGCTGGCTGCTGGAAGGGGCCGCCTCTCGTGGCGCTGTGCCCGGACTCCGCCAGCAGATGTGTCACTTGTGAGTCAGCTGTGCGCCGCTTGTATCGCCGCGTCTGAGACACAGGCGCCCACCTGGGCTCTCAGCAATGAGAGCAAATGGTGTAATAACCCCTCTCCTCCTACGGGGACGTCTGTGTCACACCTCCTCGCCAGCCACTCGTTTCCCTCGCCACTTCCATCATGTTGATGGACGCATTGCAGCCTCTGTCACCATGAGATGACAAAATGTGACACTATGCACATGTCGCCTCCCCAGGGATGGAAGAGCTTTGAAAAGCCACCAGTGATAAGCATGACCATGAGGTTGGGGGGAACGCTTGACGGACAGACTGAGGTACTTAGCTAATGCCGTGTTGGCGTGACCTTGCTCTTAGCGTTGTTGTTAACACAGACCATCACCATAATATGTTTGTATGCCAGGCCAATAGTTGGTGCTGTGACATTGGTCTGTTATGTGACTCCAATCGAATCAGTATTCGTGACGTAAATGTACATTTTGTGATGCTGTATGCCATACGCGCCTCGCTCAGACTAAACACTCTCTACGCACATGCACATTCTCATTTTTTTTTCTTACACTGTCGGTTTCAGTGTTTACATTCCGGTAGCGTTATAATTTTCAAAACTCCCATTTATAGACATGGTTTGGAATAAAAACAACTTTTTTGTTGTACGCCTCAAAAACACAGTTGTCTTTTAAAATAAATTGCCCAAAAAGAATCTTTTTAGTAGAAAGCAGTTTCGTGTAAACGCCGTCAGATAAGCTCTTTGGTTTATCTACGTAATCTTGAATACATTTCCTCACAAGCGTTTTTTGAATGACTTTCATGACAAATGTGGATAATAGATTATTTTATTTAAAATTCAATCAATTGTGGCATTGATTATTGTTGAACCACGTTTGAAGCAATTTAGGAAAATATGGCGAATTGCGAGGCACTGATGCGGCTGTCGCTATTGAATAATTTTAGAATTGATTATCCTGTTGATGTTTACATCGAATCATTGGATAATCGGATACATTAAAAGGCATTACAAAACAATTTTTCCCCCAATTTATCAACCATTTATTGTTGTTTATTTGTCTGACTTGGTGATAAAAATACAACTAAACAACAATCAAGAAATATCATACGCGTGGTATTGACGTACTCGCCAAACATTTTGAAACTCATTCAGATACTGGTTGGATCGTTGTTTTGCAAAGTAAAAGCATATGTCTACAAATGTCACAAAGATAATCAGTCTGCTGTCACGAACGACAACAGAAGCCAGCATGCTATTGAGACGCTGAAATCAGAAAATGTGGACAATCTTATTTCAATTCAAATAATTCCCCCGTCGGCGATAAAAAGATGTAAATGAAATCCTTACCACGAAAAAAACTGGAAGATCTTATAAAAACAAAATTATCATTTTTATCAACTGTGTAATCCGGACAGAACTTCATTAGTTTGTTACGCTGCGTAACAAATAATGTTCAAATCGGATTTGATGGCAAGCGGATTGATATTTGTGTCCTTATTTAATTTTCAAGGAAAAAAATCATATGAAAAATATTTGAAATCCACGTCCCTTGATATGTTGTTTATCTTTTTCCATGTTTGCTCCCGTTTTGAACATTTGAAGCAGGTCAGCTTCATGTCAACTTCGTCATGAGTGATATTCCTAATGTGCTTTGCTGTCTGTGTCTATCAGCTCGACTGACGCCCGGCATTCCTGACATTCTCTGTGTGTCACGTTTGAGTCATGTTGCCGTGTGCAGGGTGTGGCGTCACCAGCGCGGATGAGTTCTGACGCTCCACAGATTGGTTCTGAAGTAACTTTCAGTGCGTTTTGTGGTGTCTGCCATCGATTCCTAAGGAGGAATATGGAAAAAATGACCCCCTGTTGATGCACTTATTTAGTTTCTCCAATTGTCACAAACGACACGGAGCTTTCCGTATGATCATAATGATGTAATGGTTCAGTTCAAAATTAATTCTTTGTGATTATATTATTATTGAAATATCTTAAACCCATTGATTTATCTCGCATGACGTTAGCAAAATCACAGTCTTGCTTATTTTGAGGTGGGTGAATGCACCACTTTGTCCACTTTCAAAGCTCAGTGACAATTTAGCTTGATTGTATTTTTGTGTGAAGAATGCCGGAAGTCAAAAGTGTGGAGCAACATACTTTCATAATAATACACTTTCAAAGGCTTCAATTGATGAGCGCTAAAGCCCTGTTGACTCTTCAGCACTGATGGAATGAGTAATTCGAGTAATTAAGTAAAACAATTAGAGACATTTTAGTACCAGCTTTAGCGTAAAGTGATGTCCTTGTGTCAGGAGGTAGACGCTTTTGTTTTGCATACGCTTTGCAATCTATATACCTATGTATATATATTCTCAGAAAAGCCAAATGTGGCTGATTTCCCCAAAACAAATAAGGGGCCTACAGAAGAAATTGTCGAGATGGCTACAGAGCTGATTGAGAGCAAGGATGGGAGCAATACGTCTTTGCGACTGAATTGCAAAGCGGGATTTGCATAAATAAGGCTGAAACGTCGCCGGGCCGAGCCGGCGGCGGCTCTGAAAAGAAGGCGAATGCTTTTTGTTTTTTTGGTTATGCCTCGCCGTAAGAAGTGTCAGAAAAATTCCAACCAGTGAGATGAATTAAAGTCAGTGGACAGTGGGTTTAATGCAAGGCCAACAACCCTCTCCCCCCTGTCGATCCCACACCATTAACCCCAAACACCGGTATAAATCCTGCCAGCTCCCCTCCGGAGCGAGTCTGGTGACGTAGCTCAGACGGGTCGCTCGCCAAGCCCAGCATTGCCGTGTCATGAGCGTGTAATGAAATGCTAGCATTTCGTGAAAACCCGCTCCACATGTGCTTTCTTGTCCACAAACTGAAAATTGCCGGTAAAAGCTCATTTTTAGAGATTCCTTGCAGTTCCCTTTCACTTGCTTGCAACAATGCCTTGGTGTCTTATATTGGAGATGGAGGCAAACGCACCTTTTATATGCTGCTTTGTTCTATACTGTACTTTAATTTAGGTTTGTTCACATGATTTTAGTAGAGTGTAGATTGTACAGTATAATTGGAATTTTTACGTCGTCAGACGTAACATAGTCTCTATGACTAACCTATGCTGATGCAGTAGTAATAATAATAATAATAATAATAATAATAATAATATTAATAATATTCCCTTTATTAGTCCCACAATGGGGAAATTCAAGATTCGAACCCAGGCCTCCTGGGGAGACTGGGTCCTGAACGCGGCGCCTTAGACCACTCGGCCATCCTGGCAGCCAAGGCATAATTACGGCATACAATAAATATATGCCGTATGAAAAACACAAGGCCCTAAATACAGAGATGCCAAGTGTTTTGATTTGTCCGTCTTTGGATACGGACACTTTCCATGTGTTTTGCTGTTACGGATAAGTAAAAAATGTTCCGCGGCTTGCGATTGGCTGACATTATTAGGACTGTATCGACCAATCATTTATTGATGAAGTCATTACATCTTCCGTAGTGTACAACTGTTTTCAAGCACATCTGACTACAGCTTCGTGGCCATGGTTGGCTAGCTAGCCTGGCTAACACAGTCGCAGTCAAAGCTGCTCCTCTAAAAATCACTATTCATTGCCTCCATGGTGACGCATTGGTACAATTCTGACAAGTATTGTTATCATGAAAGAAGGGCGAGTCGTTAAGAGGAGAAAATCACTAAGCCATACTAAACCGCGAAGCTTAAGTTAAATGTAGTGTCAAAAGCACTGAAATAAGTGATCGTGCTGCAGTTAACTTTTCACTGAAGTCTTGCTGGAAATGTCTTATAGCAGAGTGTAACCAGCTACAATATAATTTGAACAGAAACAATTGCAAAAGTCTGGGATTGTTTTTCGAAACAGATTTCAGATTTGGATTCTTTTCTGAACCATTTTTGTTTTGTGCTTGTTGGCCTCACGGGTCAGGAGAATCAATTCCATTTTTTTTCAAGGCACCACATTGTTTTGAAAATTCCTTCATATTAAACTAAGGAAGGCAAGATCAAATGAGGTTTTTTGTCAACCGTGTGGAATTCAGTGGTTTCAGCTTTGAAGCAGCTGAGGCGTAGTTGGGATACACACAGTAATCGAATGTTTGATTTGAATTGTGACAAATGTGGTCATTTGTGTGAAAATGATCAATTAAGTTTCTTCGCTTCCCCAGGCTGGTGAAGTTAGCACGAGGACTAAGCAGAGCCTCAGAGGGGATCGAGCATTTTCTGTTGCCCGATTGGAATGACCTTCCATTAAATGTTAGACAAGCCCCCGGTCAAAGGTGTTTGAAGACTCATAACTTGGTTTGCGACGCAATTTTAGACTTTTTTTTTTTGGGTGTCTACTGTATGTGTTACTGTGCGCTATACAAATATAATTGTATTGTATGTCAATACGTCTTCAAAATTGATACCTAAGAAGTGTGTTTTCAGCCGTCGGACTTGCCATTAGGCTGCTCTCGCTTGTTGACATGCTCGTATTTCTTAACAAGAGTCAGTACACTCGAGTTAACTTGTTAGCGTTGGCTTGCATATTACAATGTTAGAGGTTTGGTTCAAGCCTCAGGCCCTGCTGTTCCGCTTTTTTGTTTGTTTAAGCAAATAAAAATGAAAGGGTTGTATTTGGAATTGTTGAAAAAACAAACTTGGATCATGTCAATTAAAATAAATAAAAAAATTGTATAAGCAGAATTTTTTTTGCCGAGTTAAAATGTTCCATCTTGATTGCTGAATATTTCTCCGTAATGCTAATGGAGTGTCATCACATGCTACTTGACACAATCACCTCATCATGACAGACTCAAATTTGAACCTGAGATTTGGGAAAACATATAGTTATTGTATGACAACTAATGTTGAATTCTGACTGTGAAGTTTTTAATTCTGTGATATTTCTGAGGAATCTGCATCATTACCCTTTCACTCCTCTTGAAATATTCTAATCACTAGACACCACAGAGGGTGAAATATCGAAATTGCCTCCAATCTGTCTTTGAAGAACATGATGAACCACACTGCTATTTAATTATTACCTCATTAAAAGCTCTAAATTGCTTCTACCAGACTTTTATTCCGGACTGGAATGAATTCATATTGACAATGACATTAACTAAGCATCATCATCAAAAATCACTCCTAACATTTTCTTTTTTTTTTTGTTCATTTTACATCCATCCGATTTGCTTCGGATTGGTAAATAATTACGGAACTGTATCACAGTATGTGATCTGTATTGAGCACACTGAGGAACTTTCACTCACTGCCGTGTCTCGTTTTTTTTTTCTTTTTGCTTTCCCTATTGCGAGGTTTGTCCAAACAGTGTAAATTGGACACATAAGGCTTCTCTGTTCTTGTGCTCAAGCAGCCTCCTTATGCTCACGTGCCTTTGCGATAGGTCCAGCGTAGACGTAAATCACTTCGCCTGTCGTAGACTGTTGAGAGATTAGTGCTGCTGCTGCTGCTGTAGCAGGAGTCTTGTTTTTCTTTCTCCTCATTCTCGGCGACAACCCCAACCCCCCACAGAACCCTCTCCCGGACGCTCAAACGGTACACCGCCTCCTCCCCAGGAGAACTCTAGAGCCAGTTACAATGTCGAGCGTTTGGAAGAGCTCCGAAATATTTTGGGGATGACAATGTAATTTCACTTACTGGGTTGCGTTCTCATGCAATCCTCCCGCTCGCTCACCAGTACACAAAGGCCACCCCCCCCCACACATCCCCACCCTTCTTGCTTTACACCTCACTGTCTGCTACACTGTGCTGCACACTCAGACACACTTACTCAACCCTGAAACTCTTCTGAGCCTTTTACACTTGAAAGAGGAAACCGGTTAGAGAAGTTAGGCATTTTGGAGCTCAGTTGTGCATCATCTTTTAGCGCCCTTTCATCACCGTTCCAATGTGACTCAAGTTTTTCCC
This sequence comes from Idiotropiscis lumnitzeri, assembly GCF_059441095.1. Taxonomy (NCBI): domain Eukaryota; kingdom Metazoa; phylum Chordata; class Actinopteri; order Syngnathiformes; family Syngnathidae; genus Idiotropiscis; species Idiotropiscis lumnitzeri. The sequence continues at coordinate 10,323,008 of NC_142404.1, read as the reverse complement.
CTTTGTGCAGTTCTTTGGTCGGGTGTGACAGTGAACACGGCATTCGAGTTTTGCGGGCCAAACTAACCTCTTGTTAGTTCTCAGACCAGGTCCAAACTGGGTGCGACTTGCTTGTGTTGAGAAAGCGTCTTCAAGCCACTGCATCTGGCAAATGAAACAATCATGTTTGACACTTAACGACAGCTGTGAAATGTTGAGTGTGGATGGGTGTGATAATCAATAGTTAACAAGTCTGATGATTGTGACTATTGATTATTCGTGTCTGACTCTAGAAGCAAGAGCGACATTGCAGGGTTCTTCATTAACTGTGACCACCTAAAGTTCACAGACTTCATAAACATATGTTGCACGCTCTTGCTTGTTAAATATTTAAGGTTTAAATTCAATTTTTAGAGCTCTTAAATTTAGCAATCATTGATCGCTTTTTGAGCGTCAAGTTAAGTATTCCGTAAGGAATGTCTTGAACAAGATTTAAAGTTCAGAGAATGTTGAATATTCAATTAGATTAAATTCAGGGAAAAATAACTAGCATGCAAAAATAAAAGTAACGACACGGAAGTATTATTTTCTTAAAGGCATAAATCAGTGGTTCTGAAATCTTGTCACACTGAAACATGCAACAACCTCTTGTTGCAAAGTCGGGACCCACTTTAAAAGGAGTTGAACAATCGTTTTTTTTATCCTTCTTCAAACTGGCCTTTGAAAATATGTGTACAGTAAATTTTTAAACGATTTTTACCAAATATTGAGAATATGTGGAAACCTTTGTACTTTTCGGTAAAAATGTGCTGCTGCTGTAGCAGGAGTCTGTTTTTCCTTTCTCTTTTTTTGAATTTTTTACACGCTGTACGTGATCCACAAAAATGGATCCCGCTCCTACTTTTGGGTCCTGACACACCATTTGTGAACAACTGTCTTAAATAATGCAGCACAGAGACGCTAAATAAGTGCAATTAATGCTTGCAACTTATTATATCGTGAATAAACAGGGCCAGTGCCAGTTCTGGCAGAGTCACAACAACTTGGCCCGACACCCAAAAAAGCCTATTGAAGACCCCTGCATTGATTCAATCTCAACTAATTAATCTAAAGAACAAGACCCAATTTGATAGAGACATTTGTGAAATACAGCAATTGGTGCTAAAGCCGGGTGGTATGGCCTCAAAATAGAATTTCAGATTTTGACCACAAACATCCAATTTCCTTTTTAAACCGTTTTAACCCCTCTCTCGTATAGAAAAAAAAAACAATACAGTGGTGTTATTCAAAACAAATCTTCTCTTTCAAGTTTTCACATGGCTCCCCCCTCTTCTGCTATTTAATTTATTTCTCTTTATCAAGCAAGCTTTGAGACATTTCCCCCCCATCAGATTTTACATAAATAATAGTAAAAAATATTTGGATGTTTTTTTTTTTCTTTGCTTTTTTTTTTTTAACAGATAACGTCAAAAGTGAATGTATGTAATGTTAAGTATTATATGTTAAAATAAACATCACAAAATTCAGCTTTGTTTCTTCGGGTTCTTCTTTTGAATAGTAAAAAAAAAAGAATAAATCAATAATTATCAATATCGACTGAAATACTTTTCAGCAATATCGCCCATCACTACTCCCTCCTCTGCTTGGAAGCATGTACTTTGTCAGCAGCGCATGTCAGCGGGGAGCAACAGTACAAAAAAATGGATAAAAAAAAAAGTCAGCCTGACAAATTTAAAACTTTCATTAATAAAAGAGAGAGTTTGCAGTTTTCAAACTGCTAGCAAGATTTGAATATAGCCTCACTTTACTCATCCCAAAGCCATGTCTAATAAATATGTGTGTCACATGAAAACTCCCTCTATTAAAACGACACACTTGAATTTAACTTGCTTTTTTTCTTTTTCCGCTGTCTGGCTTGCTCCTGCGACTTCCACCGATTAAATCGCAATGAAACATAGCTTCCTATCATGTCCAACAATTGACATCATGGAAGTTTGAGATGATTGGAAACATTATAATAAAGATGTATAATTTGGAAGTACAGTGTATATACATTTGAAGTTGGGTTTAGCGTAGCTACAATAGCCAGTGTCGTGAATAATTCTGGGATTGAAAGTTCACAATTAATTTAATGACCATGCCATGACTATGATTTAAAAGATAGCATGTGCAACTTTTAACAGCCGTTTTATCCTTATAAATGAAATGTGGTGAAAGAGAATTTTGAAAAATTACTGCAGAACGAACAAGTTGGTCTTATGCCCTTGTAGTTTTCAAAGAAAAGAAATCCACAGGAATTCTTCTGAATGAAAATAGTTAGATATTATCTTAACACGTCCTTTTGGAGTAAGTGATCTAAAAAGATAAATGTTTCAGAATTGTACATCACTGGGGGCATTCAACTTGAGACGTTCTACTGTACTGTATGCAATTTTGTTTTGCTCAGAATATTGTCTATGGTTCCATTTTTGTTAACAGCCTCTTTTTTTTTGTCTCCCTCTCTTTCTCCACAGTGTGCCCAAGGGCCATTGAAAGCCCCCTTGAGGAGTTTCATAAATACACAGTGAACGAGAAAAGACTCCTGGACTATTGTTATTGTTTTTACACATTTTCTCTTTTGCACAAACAAACCACACACATACATTCTGGGGCGGGCGCACACATTCACATAGACAAGGACGTGAGGGAGAATGTTGGAGGTCCAAGAGGAGAGGCCAGCGGCGGCAGGTACAGCAGCGACACATTTCAGCAAGAAGGAGCGCGGCAAGAAGGAGCGAGAGGAGGCCAAGGACGGCCGGGGGAACCTCAGCAATCTCGGGAATCCCGGATCCAGGAACGTCCGTGCCAAGGCACCGCTCACACACGCGGGCAGTCCCCACCAGCACCTCACTTCGCCCTGTTCTGTCGTACTGGTAACCCCATCAATGCACTCCAATAGGCTAAAGAACTCCCCATCCACCAACACACAAAGGTGAGTGCAGCCAGAGTCCACGGAGTAATTATTGAGGCAAAGCATGACTTCATAATCATGCATTTCTTTTTATGAAATGTATACAAAGCGTATTTATCTGCAAAGTGCATTGGAGAAGTACATGCATCTTATTTGACAAAGATTTACTTGGTCCCCTTTTACAGCAGCAAAAGCTTGCATTCTGCTGGGAAGACTTGCTACAAGATTTTGTCTGTGAACGTTTGCGTTCATTTATGCACCAGAGTACATTAGTCAGAGCTGCCAACTGTTGCGGATTTTCCGTATTTTGTTAGGGAAATCACTGTGCTTGCTCAAAGCCCGAATTGTTCCAGATATTAACAAAATAATTGGTCATATTGCTCAAACAGGTTGAAAATAAGCAACAGAACAGTTGTTGGATAATTGCGATACATGTTTGACATGTTAAATACGTTGGCTCCAATAAAGTAGTGCTCTAGCGTGCGTCATGGGAGCTAGCAAATGAGACCGATGATAGCTCAAAGCTAACAACTAAAGGCTAACCCCCGATTGTCACTCGCTTTAAGAGATTCCTATCAGCAGCGAGGAACATCATCCACACAGTGATGGCGCATTATCACCAGATTATTATGTCAAAAATGCGCAAGCAGAATCTGTGTGCAAACAGCAACTTTGTTCATCATAAAATACTAAACACCATGACACCTTTTAGCACCTGTTGTTACTCTTGTAATAATTGCTGGCATACGCTGGCTTGTTAAAGCTCGAAACCCCGCAAAACTTAGGAAGACATGCTAACCACTTGGACGCCATTTTGCTCATCATGTTAGGCAAAAATTTTTTGAATAGATTTTCCTTGTTTGCCTTCTCTTGACACCGGGGGAATGAGAACACATCATCGATTAAGACACTTATGCTAGAAAATATATTGTCTGCCTTTAGGGTTGGTTGACCCTTTTCACGAAGGGCTACTTTGACAAAAATCTGTGTTTTTATTATGATCCGCGCAGATGCATTTAAGAGCTGTTTGGAATGTTTTTAACAACAAAATTTCATTTAATTTAGCCTTTTGGAGACTGAAAAAGCAACAGCTGAGTGGATGTTTTTGTTGGTTATTGTTCCTGTCTAAACACAAAAATATTTTCCAGCTGTAAGCTGCTGTTGTTTTGTTGTTGTTGCCGTTTGCTAGTTTAAAAAAAAAAGGAAATCATGCTATTAATTGACAGGTTGATTAGCAATTTCCCATTTTTTGTTGTTTCAAAAAGAGGCAGATGGTTGTCATTGGTCATAAACATACAAAAGGATGTAATGTGCGTTATCTTGGGCCAATTTGCGGGTTTTGCAGTATCAGGGAGGGAAGTGCGGTATGAGCCAACAGTGTTCTTTTCTTCATGTGTGCTTATGTCACACTGTAAGATTGTGAATTTAGGTCCAATCTCAACATGTCCTTGTGGTGTCAAGCAAAAGTCCTCAAGTGTGATCCGGAGATGTCCCTGGGTTCAGGGAGTGCATTGTCTCTGGAACCTTTCCCTGCAAAGTCATGCTTGAGTCTCTGGAAACGGCTGTCTGGACTGCCAAAATTCTCCCTGGCGCTTCCCTGCTTTTCTACTTGCAGCAGCCCCATGTGTTTGTACATATAGTGAGCAAGGCTGCGGTTGTGCTTTTTGGACTTGTTGGCATTCGTTTCACACTGCTTCTACAAGTGTGTGTGAGGGCGAGTGGGAGGGAGGGATTAGGGTGTGGCAAAAAAAGCTCTCTGAAAGTTGGATTTGTCCTGTTCGACAAGACTGAGCTGCTTTCATAGTCAGTTCGCAGAGTAGCAGCAGTCATTTCTGCATTTCTTATTCTTTCCATGGAGAGCTTCAGATGAGGTAGAACACTAGCTTTCAAAGGCTAGACATTTTATGCCCCATTAAATAAAATAAATTAAAAAAAAAAAAATCAAATAAAAAAAAAAATTAGGGACTGACTAGTTATTAGTAATTGATATTTTCTCTTTTAAAATAATCCAAAAAAACAAAGGGTTTTATTCATTTATTTTTGCCAGTAGCTGTTGTGTTTTTAAATTTTTGTTTTTATTTTATACATTAAAATTAAAACATTCCACAAGTCAAAAATCATGATATTCAACATTCAACCCAATGTTTTCTCTTTTGTAAATTTAAACAAATACTATAAGGACAAAAATTATTACTCAATCTACATTTAATTTAATTATTGTTGTCAGTGTTAAGGGATCATAAGTTATTTTATTAATTCAAAATATTTGTATGAATTGGCCAAATAACCAGTTCTGCAAAAAATTGTTCTGCCTAAAAAATAAAATAAAATCCATATTGGTCAGGCCCTAATGACTAGGTTACCTCAAGTCAAGTCGTGACTGTCTGCCTCACACATTGAGGGGTCATGGGTTTTAATCTCTGCTCGGACTCTAAATGGTCCATAAGTGTGCTCTCTGATTATCTGGCGACCTGTCCAAGGTGTACCCGCCTCTCGCCCCAAGCAATCGGGAGCAAGTCGTGCAGAAAATGGATGGATGACATGGGATGGACAGGGGTGTGTATCAATGAAATATTATTTTGGTATGTATCTTGATTTAAAGTACAAAAATTAGATTCAGTGCGATTACAAATTCTTTCAATACGGTTTGGCTGAGTTGGAGAGAGACTGATGCGTTGAGTTCCTTGTCGTCATTTCCAGTGTGATTGAACTTGTCAGTGGGCTACTGTAAATGCGGCATTTCCTTCAAGGATAAAGTATCTCCAATAAAAGACGATTTGATGCACTATTTTTTTTTATGTGGAACAATTAAGTTCAAATTGATGCGCTAGCATCTTTTAACTCAAATTTTCTCCAGAATTTTCTGATTCAAATTGTTTTTGTTACACCCTTGATAGTTTACCTCACTATCTTCCTTTTTTGTTAAAGTGACTTGAACACAGTCCACAGTCACTTAGAAAATAATGGAACTAGCAATTATCAATCACAGGACTCACAATATTTAGCTTTTTGCCTTTATGATTTAAAATTGTCATACATGCATAAAAGTAAGCTAACAGGTAACCACTGTTAAACCCATAAAACATGAAAAACAATCTAATTTCGACCAAGTGATGGCATGTACAATGATGCTGGGCGCCCGTTGCTTATTTTTGTGTTGGCTCACTTCACATTATTCTTGTCGGTAACCTTCTCTTTTTATGTCCTTGTTCTCCTTTTGAAATGCATATAGTATCTTAAACAGACACACTTCAAAATTGCCTTGGAAAAGAAAAAAATGGCAATCACCCCCCCGTAAAAGACCCGCACAGAAATCGCACATGAAGCAGAAAAAAAATACTGTAAATGTGAAAAATTAATTCTGTGACACTGATGGTAGAATGATTTTGTTAGACTATGGAGTCGTGTGTTACCTGAAAATTGTCTACATGCCGAATTGTTTGACCTCACGGACTTCCTCTCTTTTTATTCTCTATTGTTCATGCTCATGCATAACCGATCAATATTCTGCTTGATTTAAAAAAAAAAAATCATGACAAGTTGACAAAATAAACATTTTTTGTCTCTCATCTTCCTTACATCAGCCCTAAACCTAAGACGGAGGCCATGGTACGCTCACCTCCCGTCATGTCCCCCTCCACTGCCTCCCAGATGGACTCTAAAATGCCCAATCAGGGTAAGCCAGGGAGCGCTGGCAGCCAGTCGCAGCCCTCGCCCTGCGATCCCAAGACCCTGGGTGCCAAAGGAGCACAAAGCGTGGCAGGGGGCATTGGGCTGAAGAATGGCCAGAGCTTGACCTCCGGCCCCAGCTCCAAAGTGAAAGTGAAAAGGGAGCGAAGCACATCGGTGGAGTCGTTTGAACAGCCGGAGAGCGGAACCCCCACCAGTGAGGATAAAGGTAAGGCAGCTTATAACGGCCGCTTGATTCATGTTGAGCAGGTTTCAGGGGCCGGTATTACTCAGAGGCCTTGTAAAGATTTGCTGTCAGCACCTATGATTTTTATAGGGAAATTACGCCGTCTTTCTTTGTAATGAAGCTTTTAACTGCTCACCATTGAAAGAACAGAACAAAATCTGCAAAGCTTGAATAATGTTTTGTCCGTAACTCATGATGACCCTTTGTCATATCCAGTTGCTATAGACATCATCTCTTATTGGGGATGGACATAATCATAGCACAATCAATCTTTTTGTGGAATGTTGATAAATTGCATTTTTAAAACCATTGTGACAAAATAGAGTACACTACTCTGGCTCACTGTTTGCCGAATCTCAATTAGTTTGCTGTCTCAATATGGATAGCATGAGCTTCGCGATCAGGAGTTGAGTTACATCCAAGGTTAGGTAAATCAAATACTTGACTAAGGAGACACTACAATTTGAGGAAGCCCAGTAGCATGTTATATATTGTCTATGGTCAAGCATTTGTAGTTGGATTAGAACTTTTCTAGTTGGTCCTTGGTTTAGAAAGGTATCGATATATATGCTGTTTTAAAATCATAAAAGGCTGGCAATGAATCGCTTTTACAGCAGAATGTTGTCACGCGGCACAAGAGAACTCTCAATTACAGCAGAACTTTTTCATTTCATTGTTTTATAAAGTATATTCATGGCTTTTTTTAATACATTATTTCCTGTGTGCTTTTTCTTTTGTGTTGGCATAGATTATTGATGGACTAGGTCACATTGTGTTCAAATTCAGGTTACCTGGCTGCCGTTGTAACGGAACCGAGGATCCCTTGTAATTCTCTTTGCTGGTTTACAGTTAACTCAGTCCTTTTCAATTATTTTCAGTTAAACTGCTGCCTTGGCAGTAAATAGTATCATATGATTTGTTTATTAAAGTGTAATTACAAAGTCGTGCACATCTGCATACCATTGTATCCTTATTAACAAAGAAAACAGCAATGCAGAAATATAGATTTTAAACAAAGAACTTAAATTGTTGAGTATGTTTAACATTGTTTTTTTTCCCGTATGTAACAGAAGAGATTTGAAGTGTATCGATTTGCTTGAAATATAATGCAATGAATGAGCACCACTGCCACTAATAGTAATCGAACGGGATGTGCACCTATACTTTATTCTAGCACAGCAAATAAATAAATAAAGTATGCCCCCGGGGCCATGCCCACTATATGAGAAGGACTTGGTTAACTTGAATGTTATAGATTCTCAACCAGCTTGGTCATTGTAAAGCACAAAAATGTAATCGAAGCAACTGGATTCTTGGATGTTGAATAAGTTGATCCAACAACCAAGTAGTCTAGTTGTTTTGTTTTGCTTTTGTGGATTTTGTGTTTATTCTGTAGCACTATAAATTGTACTGTATATACACACATCTGCCTCTCATTGTAACTCACATTGCTATTTGTAAGACCATTATTGGTTTTGGTGTGTTCGTGCAGACAGTAGCAGGGTGAAAAGGATGTGTGTGGCAGAGAGGAGGCAGCCTTATAGCGGAGCCGATTGGTGCTCCGGGGGAGAAAGTGACGAAGATGACAAAGGATTCTTCAGTAAGTGTGCTTCCAAGCATGTGTTGGTGGTCCATCTGTTGATCAATTCCACACATGACTGCATTGCGACATGTCCTGAAATCGGTGTCGTCTTGTCCTGTTGTCTTCCCGCAGACTGTAACTCCAGTGACGTGAAGCCACCGGATTCTGTCACCCATTCTACCTCCAACTCTGGACTCAGCCGCTCCTCCACCCCATCCCACAATTTACTGGGAGGCCAGGGCTCCACGACGGAACCTGCTAGTGGCCAGAAACCAGGCTCCAAACTCGTCTATGTCTTCACCACAGAGATGGCTAACAAGTAAGGCATCTTGACGTAACACTAGTTGTTCTCTGAAAGTGTGTGGGGGGGACATTGGTGGCCCCAGAGAAAAATTGCCGCAGCGCTTTGCCTATTTGGTGTAATGACAAATAAAAGACCAGCAGAAGGGTTGAACTAGAGTGTTAACAATTAGATTAATTACAGAAGCAAATGAAAATGAAATCCTGATGCCAATGAAGACCAAATATTTCCCCACAATGAACTCACTCAGTGGGTGTGCATATAAAGTGGTTGGCTGTTTTCTAATCTTGCCATGATCACGGTCCTATCCACTGTCACTTGAATACAAATAATAGTGTCCGTTTGCTGATACCTGCTTTCCTTCTTGTCTTCAGGGCAGCTGATGCCGTTCTGACTGGACATACAGAAAATATCATCACCTTCCACATGAAAAACATCTCCAACAGCAAAGACAAAGCGCACCTCCTTCTGGTAAAGACATCCTAATATCCATCCACATTTATAATCAACATCTTCACTTCTCTAATCATGTTTTTTATTAATTTCAAAAGAACAATGCAGCAAATGCCGTCCGAAATGACTCCAAGCCTTCCCAGCAAACGCCGTCCCATGGCCAAGATCAGAGCCACCAGCCTGGATCCAAGCCATCCTTAACGGGCATGGCCGACCCAGCCGCACCCCAGTCCACAAACCAGGGAAGCCAGTCTGGCGTTCTTCCACAGGATGGCTCATCAGCCACAGGCATTGAATCAAAGAATCTTCCTGGCGGTAGCCCCAGCAACAACGCAGGCCCAATTGACCAGACACCCATGAGCCAACCGGAGGGAGGCCTCAATGTCGCCACGGCTGGTGAAGTAGGGCAGGGCGTAGGCCCTGGGGGGCCGGGTCTGACGCCCCAGCAGCAGCAGCAACAGTTGGCGCAGGAGCTTTTAAATATGGAGGCCAACACAGAAGGTCTATCCCAAGAGCAGTTGGAACATCGCCAGCGCTCGCTGCAGACATTGCGAGACATTCAGCGCATGCTTTTTCCAGATGACCGCGACGCGCCACCCCCTGGGCCTCCACAGTCCCATGGTGGTCCCCATGATGGCGGCCCTGACGGTCCACCACGGAGGTCAGAGCCAGGCCCCTTGCAGGCCATGATGGCACAATCTCAAAGCCTTGGACCACCAGGTGGGCCAGGAGGACCTCGCCCACAAGGTCCACCCTTTGGACCTCCACACGGGCCCAGAGATATGCCTCCTTTCCCGCAGGATGAAATGGGTCCCCACATGGGGGTGCCAGGAGGCTGTGGAGACGGTGATCAAATGACCCCAGAACAGGTTGCGTGGTTGAAGTTACAGCAGGAGTTTTATGAGGAAAAGAGAAAGAAACAAGAAATGCAACATCGACCACTTCCTCCAGACATGATGATGCACCCCCACGGTCCACGCGGCATGATACGAGGACCACCACCACCCTATCAGATGGGCCCGGGAGAGATATGGGGAGGACCAAGTGGGCCACAAGACCCTTACCCAGAACGCATGGGCATGGGCCCTGGTCCCGGCCCGAGAGGCATGCCCCCTCACATGCAGAGGATGCCTGGATTCTCAGGAATGATCAATCCTGAGATGGAGGGACACCCGCGGCCTGGAATGGGGTGGCCTGATGACATGCCGCCTCGTATGGGAGACGCACGAGGGTTTCCTGGTGGTCCGGGGACGATGTTTTCTGGCCCTGGTGGTCGAGGGGAGCGCTTTCCAAACCCTCAGTCGGTCCAAGAAGCAATGTTCCATCAAGGTATGGGAGGAGAGAAAGGCCTTCCCCCTGGCATGATGATGGATATGCAAAGGATGATGGGCCACCAAAGAGGTGGAATGGAACCAGGAAATGGCATGGGTATGTTTCCAAGAATGCCCGGTGACGGTCCTATGAGCCCATCGTCAAGGCTCCAGGGAATGGGGGGTCGAGAAATGGGTCCCGAGTTCGGCATGGGTCCTGGTCCAGGGCCTGGACCTCACATGCACCCTTCCAAGCTCCGAGATCCTCCAATGAACTTGAGTCCAGATGAAATGATAAGAATGAGAGGAGGGCCTCCGATGGAAAACATGGCCGGCCAAGGCAGGGCAATGCAAGGGCCGCCCTTCTCTGAGCAGCCCCAACCTGGCGACTTTCCTATGGGGCCTGGGCGACCTTTCCCAGGGGGTCCCGGCGGGATGAGGGGCCCACACGGGGAACAACCGTTTGGCCCAGAACACAGAGCCACACCAACGGGAGGCAACGGTCGCATGAACCACCTGCCACCCAATGCTGGCCCTCCACAGGGCCAAAGAGGGCGCAAGCCAGCAGATTTGAATGTCCAAGCAGGCGGGGGCAACTCTCCCAGCGTCAACCCACTCAAGTCCCCTCCTTTGAGGCAGGTGCAGTCTCCCATGATGGGCTCACCTTCTGGAAACCTCAAATCGCCTCAGACACCGTCCCAGCTGGCCGGCATGCTCACGGGTCCAGCGGGCCCCCAGGCACCTGCAGCACCCCCATCATCTGCGCCAATGAAGTCACCGCACTCTATGATGGGCTCGGCGGGAGCCTCCCCTGTTCACATGAGGTCTCCTTCTCTTCCAAATCCCTCGCCTGGATGGGCCTCCTCACCAAAGCCGCCCATGCAGAGTCCTGGAGTGCCACAACAAGGTGGCAAGCCCCCTCTCAGTCTCACCTCACCAAACATGATGGGGAATATGGAGCAAGGTAGAGTACATTACTTTATGCCGACTGTTTGCAACTACCAGGAAGACATAGAATCCACCATTACTGTGCATTTTACACAATATATCCATAAAAATATTAGCCTTAAAAACATTATAAAATACATTATCTGATTGGCCCTGTTACCACACTTGCTCATACTCAACATACAATGGCCCGGCTGTATTATAGGTGTGCAGCCCACTGCTTCCATCTTGTGGTCATACAGTTTCCCACGTATTGTCACAAGTTTCAATGTATAAAATAATAGTATACCATAGATCCCGATGTCTGATCCATGTGTTTTGTTCTTGCACCATGTAGGTGGTAATGGCCCTGCCTCTGCCCCGCCTTCGTCCGGTGCGCCGTCTGGCCCAATGTCCCTCCCGGGCAACGTGCCATCCGGCAGCCCTTACACCATCCCGCCTGAGCCTACACTCTCCCAGAACCCGCTCTCCATTATGATGTCGCGCATGTCCAAGTTCGCAATGCCCAGCTCCACACCGCTCTACCACGACGCCATCAAGACTGTCGCCAGTTCTGACGACGACTCGCCCCCGGCCCGCTCCCCTAACCTGCCTTCAGTCAACAACAACGGTAACGTTTAGCACAACTACAGCCAATCTTTGACTATTTTGCCACATATTTTTCAATAGAAGAATCTCAAATGTCACAAAAGTATGAGGGGCAGTCAAAAAGTAATTGGCCCTGTTCAATGTACCCAATTTGTTGTTCAGATTTTTCTTCCAGAAATGCCAACATTTTGTAGTATAAGTTTGAATGTATCCTCTTCCTGTCAGCCATATGTCATTATTCGATGTCTGTCCATAGGAAAGAGCGTTCATTGAATTCCTTGTTTCAATGGGGAATCGATAAACATTTTCAAACGACTGGAACCCACCTCCCATCTCTTGTCCATATGCGTTTGAGGAAAATTTTGTCACTTTTTTCGAAAATCTATCAGCTTTGTCTGAACAAGCATTGAAACATGGTTGCTTGTGGGCGTCTGTAAATTTACTACTATTCACCCCAAAAATAAAAAAACAAAATTATGGTCTCCATTTCACAGGTATTGAAATAATGATGAGCCAGTCACAATTTAAATTATTACTGTGTCTGTGCATGGCAAGACTTAATTAGTTGCATGAAAGTATAATTATGCAAATTCTGCCATCTAGTGGAAGCACGTTTAGTTGTTCTAGCTGTCACTGTATGTCACTGGCAATGATAGATGAACAAATGGAGTGCACTTAGGTAGCACTTTATTTACAGATACATAATTCATAGTGTAGCAAATAAATGTGTACTTTTTGGACCAATGAAGATTCCTCATCACAGCACAGTCGAAAGGTTACTGACCTAGTATGAATAGGTTTGTACTAAGTATCATTTTGTGTCTGTCCATAAGGTATGCCGATGAACCATCAAGGCAATCCTCGCATGATGGGACCTGGCAACTCTGGACCCATGCCAGCCCTCAGCCCCCTCGGTATGAACCCAATGGGATCCCAGCCCCTCTCACACGGAATGCCCCCGCAAATGCCCTCTCCTAACGCCCCTAACATGGGCCCCGGTATGATGCCTCACGGCATGATGATCCCCGCTAATCCGCAAGACCCTGGAATGGCCAACCCCCAAATGATGCCCCAGGGACGTCTGGGTTATCCCCACCGAAACCAGGGCTACCCGCTGACCCAGTCCCCATCCCAGCAGGGCCCCTTCTCTCCTCACAACGGGCCCGGGGGGCACCAAGGTTTCCCCGGTCACCCCATGGGCTTCCAGGGAGAAGGAGGACCGATGGGAGGACGGATGGGGAACATGCCTCACGGGGGCGGGCCGGAGGGGGGCATGTGCAAGCCGAACACCCCCGGAGGACCCGAGTTCAACAACATGCAAGGCGGCTTCAGCGAGGCAGATCTTCACGAGGTGATGCGTCCGGGAGCGTCTGGTATCCCCGAGTTCGACCTGTCCAGGATTATTCCATCGGAAAAGCCCAGCCAGACTCTGTCCTACTTCCCTCGCGGTGGAGGGGACAACCCCGGAGGAAAACCTTCGCACCCCTCCGGCTTTCCCATGCAGGCCATGATGGGCGACGGCCCCCCTAGAATGGGAATGCCCATGCAGGGGATGGGGGGAATGCCGGGGGGGCCCGGCGGGGGCATGGGGCCCCAAGACATGCCTATAGGCAACCCTGGCCATAACTCCATGCGCCCTCCGGGGTTCATGGGCCAAGGCATGATGGGCCACCAGCCACGGATGATGTCCCCAGGTGGCCCCGGGGGAATGATGCAGGGACGGCAAATGGCCCACCCTGGCCCGGGCGGCTCCCCTAACATGATGATGTCACTGCAGGGCATGGGCGGCCCACCACAGCAGACAATGATGATGGGGGGGCAGATGAGGCCGCGTGATATGGACATGGGCTTCAGTCCGGGTCCTGGAATGTTCTAATCCAGAAACTTTGTATTGAAAATGTTCTGGGACGGAGTAAAAGGTTAAGTGAGGAAGTATTATCCAAAAACGGTGGATGCACCCTGGAATCAACAGAATGGAGATACCCGGTCCAGTCACGCTCGGACTGCGGGGAATTTTTCCTAATGGACTTGGAGTACTTTTTGCCACAAGAACAATTTTGACTTATGAACTTCAGAATGTATGGAATTGTTGTGCATCAGTTTCTCAAAAAAAGAAAAAAATAACTGTTTTCATGTTTTTGGGGGGGGACTTATGAGGAGTTGGACAACAAGGGGGAATCACCGTTGCTCTAAGTCATTATGGAGATGCTACAGTATATGTCCATCTTATTTTTTTTCCTTCTCTGAATTAAGAACAAAAATCATGGATGCGGTAATGGAACAGGATCGAGACAAATTAGTGCTTTGTGAGGACTTGGGTAGAACTCCATCTTGTCTCCATTGTTTTTGACTGTTTCTGTACAGTATAGACATGTGAGCGTGTGTGGTATGTGTGCGCGTGTGTGTGTGTGTGTATAGGCATTCTATCAGTGACCTCTCGACTCCTTACCTGATTTTTCTTGGACGAGGAAGCGCCCCCCCCTCCCCTTAAATACTGTACTGTTTACCGTTGGTGGGCTATTCGAATATTAGTCTATTTTAATTTCCTTTGTAACTCCAGTGTATAACAAACCAAACTATGACCTCATTAAGATAATAGTATTATTAAAAAAAAGAAGAAAAAAAGAAAAAGCACAAACATGGACCGTCTGCCGAAAGCGTCTTCTTTTTATTTTTAACCACATGAAGTGTGTGGGGGGGGATCCTGAGGGGCTTTACAGCACACCAATAATAACACTTTATTACAAGTTGTGCTTGAAAACTTCCAGGACTTCTTTAGCCAGCGTAAATCCTATTGCTAATACCCAGATGTGCTATGTGTGTCCTTGTTCCTGTTTTTACTTTTTTTTTGTTTTTGTTTTGTTGTTTTTCGACTCTGTTGTTGACTCTGGGTAAATCATTCCCACAGCAATAATCCCTCCCCACCCCCTGCCCCCTCCCTCCAACGGTCTGCAGAGTGGAGTGGGCTCAATGCCTAATCGAGGTATGCCAGGTAACATAGAACTAGAGTTAGCTAGATCTGGTGTAACGATATAAAAAGCGAGGCCGTGAGTGAGACGCCAATGTAAACGCGCACTGCTTTATACCATCCAGTTGACTTCCTCTCTCTTTTTCTCTGTTGTATAAGCTTGTCATGTGTTTCTCCGTTGGCTTTGGTGCAAATAGTCTACCAGGGCTTTGGTGATGGACTACAAATAAAAGATATTGTTTTGGTATATACATGTCGTCCGTTGCGTGTATGTTGTGGATCTCTGCTACTCACCAAAGATAACCCCTCAATTTTCTGCTTTTAATTTACTTTTTCATCATTTTTTAGGGCTCCAGTGACAGCAAAGATTAATGATGGCTGTAGAACAGGAAATGGAACATACATTGACAAAGAAAAGCATCTAATTGCTCAATATGATCAGTTGGTAGGTATAATCCATAGGTAGATGTTTTATTGATTCTGTGGGACCAAAAGTCGTTATACACTTAGAACTACGGCCCAACCGATTCATTGGCCGGCCAAATTAATCAGGTGACATTACGGCCTTGGTTCTGATTGAATCTTTTCCGCTTGACTCAAATCACTTGTACCTGTAATAAGCTAAATTTAGGTAGAACGAGTATACCAACATTTGGCCCACCCTGTATCTTGTATATGTCTGTAATGCCTATAAAATTGCACTACTAGGTGACAGTATTGTGAGACACTTTCCTCTCCATTGTGTCTTCAAAGGGTGAGTGGTTTTTCGTCACTTTATTTTAGTGTGTTAAAATGTTACTTAGAACCTTGCCTGGTGCAGTTAAATGTTTTATGATGTCCACACAGTTAGAGCCTGGCTGAAAGCCAACCAGTCATACAAGAGACTTTGGAGGATAATTGTTCTCATTGCTGATCAGGTGTGCATTTTGTCCCAGTTACTCAGACCCATAGAAGCCCAAGTCGGATGTCTTGTTTTTTCACCAGTGTTTTTTTTTCCCCCCTTCAAGACCATCTGTGATTTATTCCACGGAATTAATGATATGGTCTTACACCGGGCTCTAATACTAAAAAGTAAAAGCACTCTGACAGAATTTCCTCCCTGCTTGTTTATTAAACATAAACACTGCAATTGACTCATTTTGCACAACCTTATTTGTGTATAAAATGGTCATATAGGTCATCCCGTGAGGAATGAAGTCACATTTGCTTTGTCAGCAAAACCAAATGAACTCAAAAGTAGTGTTAATGTGGACATGATGTTTAAATGCAACTATAGTTGGTGTGTGTTCAGAGTTTAGATGCGTCGCCTGTGCTGTTGCAAAGCGACTGGTGGTGGTCAGTGTTGAGCGAGTAGGCTGAAAGCACCTTCTGAAATTCCTTCAGGGGGCAATAGAGTCCACTGCAGCCAGGAATAAGTTGATCCTGGAGAAAATATTGATTGGTCATGAAAAACCGGTGTGTCCGACGGTGGCATGGTGGCGCTCATACCTGGCCCATGTAGGACACTTTTACAAAGGCTTCCTTGGTGCGTCGGTGCTCGTGGAGCTCCAGCGTGATGTCTGAAGCGTACGGCGGCCACTTCATATCGAAAATGCCCATCGCCATCAGGCACGGGATCAATGTTGTGTCGTGGGCCGAATACAAGAATAATTTCCTGTTTGACAAAAGGCAGCCAGAAATGAACAGGAATTAAATTTTGTAGAATAAACTACAATAAATGAATATAGACATCCATAGGAAGAAATCCATCCATTATAATAGATATTATTGTACAGAAAACGCATGCATCTATTTTTTTTAGCTGACTAAAAAATTGCTAATAAAAACAAACAAAAAAATACTTTCATGGAAATACGGGGAATTGACAGGTTACAGACTTGATTACCTGTAATGCATGGGAATTGGATTTGAGTTAGGAGGAATATAAATCAAATTAAAGACACTAGGAATAAATTCACAAAGAATTTTATGACAATCAAGGAAATTATTATTTACAGACACGGTTATTGGAAAGGAATGACAATATAAGGGAATTAACAGGCACATTGGTGTCCAATAGAAAGCATGTATGTCCAAAATTTAGGTTATATTATTGCAAATGCTAAAAACAAACAATAAAAAGAAATGATGGTTTTAGTTAAACGTGAAAATTTCATTAATCATTTTCATATGTATTTTGCTTTGGATACATATCTGCTTGGAGCAAAACTTAATGTTAACAGAACTTTCAGTTTGTGTAATAAATTGTTCTGGTGTCAAATTTAGGAATATTTCCAAAACACCCCTGCCATGAAAAGATAAGCTAGTGGAAAAAGTTCCAGCCCTTGCCAACCCACTCAAGCCATGAAGAAATGTGCATGGGTCACCTGTTGTGCTCTGATGAGGTTCCTTGTAGCTTCTCGTCAATGTTAAATAAGAGCGTGTGCAGCAAAGGCCCCACGCACAACTGCAAGTTTTCCCTGTCGGGCAAAAAAAAAAAAAAAATACAAATATTGTGTCACGCTATCCTTGTTGACTCTGATTAAGTGTGATAAGAGTTATTCTTTGTTACAATGGCTGACCTCTTGCTGGGCTGGTAACAGTAAAACATCATGTCCACGGCTCTCTGCTCCACTCGGCTTCTCCATGCAGGCAGAGCGGGCGGGCACGGCAAGCCGTGAGCCTGACAATAGGCACGCATGCACAGACGCTGTAGCACTGCTGTAACTTGATGCTTGTCACATGTCATCAGTTAACCAAGTTCATATCAGGTATATCCTAATCTTTCTAGTGTAGAGTGTGTTAGGTGGGATGCTCGCTGTTTAAATGAATGTGACACCGCTTGGTGGCAAACAACTTGCCATTTGCCTTAAAAAATGTTTCATCAATTTTGTTTAGATGGCTCAAACTGTCACCATGATAAAATCTTTATTTATCAACATGTTTAAAGGAACATTTTACATCCACTACCAGTCAAAAGCTTGGCCATACTTTCGAATGCCAGTTGAACAGCAACTGTGTCAGTCTCAACTTCTGACTGGTAGTATAAGTAAATAAAAGAAGTTAATAGCTGTATATCAAATGTCTTATCTGTGAAATGCTACATGCGTTCTAGAATTAGAAAATTAGTATTTTTGTAACATTACAACTTTTTTTCCAGATAAATATTGATTTTTGTCTCCAAGTATTACAATTGTTTTCTTGATCGGTTGTAATTTTATGACAGTTCTCGAAAAATCTTGTTTTAGGGATGTGCTTCTCTCCACAAAAGATGATTTGATAAAGTTTTCAAAATGTGGCTTGTTAAACTATTTGAGTATGGTTCGATTTGAAAGTGGATTGATTTGATTCAGTTTTAGTTAGTGGGATTCGGTTTGAGTAGTCTCCGATACCTCTCTGGCGACCATGTCGTCTCTAATGAGGACGAAGTCGACCTCCGATTTGCTCCTGATCCCCAACTCGCTGTGGATGCTCTTCAGGTCAGCTGCTATGTCCGGTTGGAGGGACACCTCTTTGAAGCGGGGGCTGAGGCGCAAACATAGGTATCATTAGACAAAAAAGACTCACAAAATTCTTACTTTTGCGTCATGGTACAAACTTGCTAAGCATTCTGAGCAGCCGGCATCCATGGTAGTTGGGGTACAAAATCTCTGACTCAGCATCTGTGGTTAATATGGGGACTATTTCTATGCAAAAAAAAGTAATAAAAAAATAAGTTAAAAAATGTTGAAGAGAACAAAGGAAGTTATGTCATGTGAGTGAGTACCTTTTTGTTTTTGCTGGAAGAGCCCTGCCAGCAGGCACCTGGCAGACTCGATGGTCCTTACAATGTTGGTGGAGCGTACACTTGACATGGGAAATAACTGATCAGAATCCACTGACTGACTCAATTTTATCCTCTTCCTCCAATCCACACTTACTAGACCTCATTGGGGCAGAAGGTGGTACTGAGGAAGGGAACCTCCTGGATGTATCGCCTCCTCAGCCTCTCGCCCAACTCGTACAGCTGCTGCATGCCCAAAGTGGTCAGCTGACCCGCAAACACGCCGCCCTGATGTGGTCGACAAACACAGTAACTTGAATGGTTGCAAAAAAGAAATGCAATGTCAGTGCTCATCAAACGTAAGAAAGAAACCTACTCACGCTCAGCTTCTTCTTCCTGTAGCTGTCCTCCAACAGAGATGGCGGTCTTGGGCCCCCATCAAGGTCTGTGACCACATAGCTGATGTGTGTGTGGGCTGGAGGCTCCAATAAGGTGGGCACCCATTGTGCCTTTCATAAGAAAATATCATCAAAAAATGGAAATTGCATGAATAATTACACTGATTTAGAGGAGGGTTGATTTCATTTAATAGATCTTTTTTTGGTATTCTTAAATGTGTTTTCTCTAATTCTAGTATGAACAATGTTTTTTTAATAAAAAATTTCTCACCATAGGATTACAACTACATGTTATAAAGATTCAGTGTTGGTTCACTTTAGTCTTTAATTAATTTGTAAGAAAAGTAATTTGTTCTTTTTTTTTCATATTACGACTCAAATATAGATTTTATTTCCCAAGGTGGCCCTAATACTGGACCTATTTAAATTCTTAGGCAAACCACAATGTTAAACAAGTAATTTATTTTAGTAATCCTGACAACAAAAACCATGCAACCCATCATAATTGTTTTAATGTTCTCTTTTACCTCTAACACATCAGGTATTGATTTAAGCGGCGTACGAGCACCATGTCGAAACAGCACTTGAACCAGTTTGAGCTCGTACTGCGACGCTTTGAAACGGCCATCCGCGTTCCTTTGCCTCCACCACAACACCGAACCAAAGGCGATGGACAAGGAGCCAAAGATGCCCACTTTAGTCCAAATTTTCCTCATGGCCGTACTGCTGAAGACAATAAAATGAAAGAAGGTGAGCATAAACTTGAACTACAGAGGATGAACATAAGCAAACTAAGAGAATGTAGACCGGTTTTGGGGAACTATCAGAGGTCATTTTAGTTTTTATAAAGTCTTTGCAGAATTTATTAAAAACAAAACAATTGGAAAATTTAAAAAGTTATTATTGCTTGTTATATAACAAGGTTGATTTGGCCTACATTGCCTTGCCCGTACATAGACAATAGAAACATTCATTCAAAAATTAAGTTAAGACAAAACAACTGAAAAAGCTTGGGCCACATAGTGTAATTACAGTTATTTATTTATATTTACAGGGACTAGTCTTAAGACCAGGCAGGTAAACAAAAAGGGGGTCCTTTGTATACGTCCTGACTAAATGTTTTTCTTTTTGACTATACTCATAGTTTTGGCCTTCAAGTTTTTGTTTTACATACACATATTTACTGCAATTATGACTTTGCTACTACATCAGTGCCGGTTACCTTCGTACAAACTCAGGTTACGTCGCCAGCGTCGTAATGGAACTCCGTCGTAAATCCAAGACCCAGTTTAACATCATGAAAGTAAATTGTTTTTGTTCTTTTATTCTTTATCTGTCCAAACTTCCCATTGCAAGAGACGTTACCATTTGTGGTCTAGGCGTGGCGTAACGACATTTTGACGTTTCTCGTTTAATATGACAGCGCAACCACAAAGCAATAGCTGGTTGTCAGCATGTTATACCGAATCGTCAGTTGTGTTTCCCAGCCGGTTAGCAGGCCAATTAATAATGACACAGACGACGCTAGCATCAACGCTTTGCGGCTGGATAACACAAAAAAAAAACTAAGCCGACCTAACAATAAGCATATACAAAAAGGCGGCACGTTTAACTCACCAAAGCGTTTACTTCCTCAAGAAGTTAAAGCCAAAATGAAGACGAGACTGTCAGCCTTGGCCAAAAAGTCACTTAAGCTGCCGGTTGTCGTTACAGGACATGCCAGGAAACGTTTGGCTGAGAGTCCGGTGTACGGCAGTAGGTGGCGGGTTGAAAACTTCATTTCCCATCAGGCATATGCTGCGTTCAATGTTTTCGTCACCTTGACCTCCCCTCCCGTAACACGGCTTCTACTCAACGATTTCCAAGTAGATCGTTGGACTCCTCAAGTTTAAGTCAAATCATAGCCGACATGAAATGAGACAACGAGTTCCCACTTTTAAACAGTTGAAAATATCCTATAATCGTTGTCAAACTAGACCGAAACGGTCTTGGTCACGTTCAGAGGCAGAAAGAAAAATAAGATCACATTATTTACTAGGACGTCCAATCTATACCAAGCAAGTTATTTATCCCTCACCCAAGTTGATATGAAAGAGTAATCGTAGAATTAGGTTCCAATCTTTTTCCGAAAAATCCTTTTCAGTAATAAACTGTATAACTCGGGCTATGACGGTGAACGCACCATCACTTCTTTTTGAATGATTTTACAGGGAGATGCGTTCGGGCCCTTCTCTACCATCTATTGGTTAGTAAAAACATTGCACACACTATTAAACAAATGTGATCATTTATTGAGGAAAATTGCGGTAAATACATATAGAAACGAGTGTGTATATACAGATAGATGAATGGATTGTTGCTGTTAAAACCTACATACTAAAACCTGAAGTTACTCTGAAACGTTATTTTGAAAAAAGCTAATGAATGAATAATTACTCCAAGTATACTGCAAAATATGGTAAAACAAGAAGAAATGAGATGACATCCTCTTGTGGACAGAAAACGAAACAACCCTCGAGACAAGACATTCTCAACAAAAGACAAAAAGACATGAGGGGAAAAACCTAAGTGCAATGTCGCCACATGGTGGCCATATTTAAAATCACAAAAGTCGTCCACGCGGGGCCTCTCAAATGACTGTTCACGTGAACATTTTCATACAAAATATTTCTCATACAGTTTAAGTAATACATCACATGATTCTCATTAAGGCCTATTACCTTTATGGTAACTTCACAGCTCTTGAACAACACGAAAATAATTATAGTCCCTGTAAAGTTATAATAAAAATATATTGTAAATTTTAAACACACACCATAGAAAAGAGTATTGTTAACAACAATATAAATATAAAATGAGGCTCAAAATCATGGAAAAATCATCCTAGTGTGATGCTGTATGTGTTGCTGCTTTGTCCGGGTCAACTGTCAATCAAACCCCTGCTTTGTCTATCGCTACACAGGCGGTCCTTGGGTTCCGAAGGACTTCCCTTCCTATGTTGGCGACGGAAACTGAATTGCCGCGTGAATCGGAATGAATGCTTTAATATCCCTACATTTCTAAACAAATATCCGATGTTTGTATTAGTCTTGCCCTTCTCTGACATTTTAATGATCTTCAGCTTCGTTTCCATCGTAATCGCTTTCCTCTTGGGTGGACCAGCATCGCTTAGAAGATCCTACTTTTGTTTTTACTTGCACACACGCACACACACGCACCCCCCCCTACACACACACTATGTGGCTGGAGACAAAATGACTCGAGCGTCGTAAAGTCGAACCGACGTAGGTCAAGTACCACGTAACCCGAGGACTGCCTGTATAGTGGGGCAGAGGTGACTCCAAAGTGTGTCATGCTACACCATTTTAGCCACACAGAACAATCTGAAAAACTGAAAGGGTGAAAAAGGAACTCTATAGCTCCCGAAGTGATTCCTAAATAGTTCTCAATCTTTGCACTTTTTCAGCAATTATCTTCAAACATGTATAATCTCTGCAAATCTCTGAATTCACGTGACATGGTCTTCAAAGGGATCATATTAGGTAAATAGAATTGACATTTCGATTGCTTTTACAGTATAGAAATACAGCAGTTGCATCCTTGGACTGCATGCCCTACCATTATGTGCAAAATTAAACAACCATCCATCCATTCATCCATTATCCGAACCGCTTATGCATACGAGGGTCGCGGGCGTAATGCAGCCTATCCCAGTTGTCTTATCGGCAGTAGGCGTGGTACACCCTGAACAGGTTGCCAGGCAATCGCCGAGCACACACAGTTAAACAACAAGACTTAGGGGACAATATAGAGCATTCAATTTACCTACAATGCATTTTTGGGGCATGTGGGAAGAAACCGGATTACCCAGCAAAAGCCCACACAGGCACAGGGAGAACATACAAACTCCAAATAAGAAGGCTGAATACCAAATTTAAACCCTGCACCTCTGAATTGTGAGGCGGACGTGCTATCCAGTCGATCACCGTGCCGCCCAAAAAAATCTTGAATAAATTAAAAAAAAAAAAAAAGTAATAATTTTTCTGAATTTGTCTGTGAGTGAGCTGTTATGCACTTCTGCCCTACTGCACATACAAATAGTCTACAATGGTGCCCAATTTAAAAACATATCAAGTGTTACTGTCAGACGTCCATTCTGTTACCCTGTATGTTGTCTATAGTTCAAAGTGGTTGCTGAAGGTCCCTTGTTTAAATGGCCAGGTCGTCTGGTCTACCTCGCCCACTGCTCTTGCTCGTCTTGCTCAGACGACGTTTGTCCTCAGCGTACCCCAAGTGCATCGGGTGGCAGTTATTGGGCATCCCCTGGGGCGGTGGCGCCCCCTGGTATCTCTGTAGAGCGTCCCCGCCATCCTCCAGGTTGTCCCTGCTGTGATGGCGCTCGGCCGCCAAGTTGGCCGAGTTCTGCTGCAGGGCCATTCTGTTGCTGAAGGGAATGGAGGCCATGGAGGTCAGGGGGTTGACGCAGTGACTGAAGTCGGGAGGCGGGGTGCGCGGGGCAACCTGGCCGTCGGCCTCCAGCGCTGTTGCTGTAACGATAGGCAGGGTACGCCGCGCGGCCTTCCGCTGGACACACGCCCTCAGGCTCTTCCAGCCAAGGTAGTAGAGCTCAAGCACAGACAGTGCGAGGGACACTGCAGCCACCACCAGCATGAAAACAATGAAGATGTTCTTCTCAGTGGGCCGTGACATGTAGCAGTTGACCGGGTTTGGGCAGGGCGATGCCGTGCACAGGTACAGGGCCTTGAGGAACACCCCGTAGATCATGTACTGCACGGCGATGAAGATGATCTCCATGGCGGTGCGGATGAGGATGCTGAGGACGTACGTGTGGAGGAGCGGACCCTTGAGTCGAAGCCGGCTCCGCCCGTCCACCCCGGCCTCCCTCCCACTCTCCCTCCGCTGCAGGTACTCCTTCTCGGCCTCGTCCTCCCCCGATCTGACCTCCCCCTCTTCCGATCTGGCCTCTCTCTCCTCCTGCTCGCGCCGCCTGCGCTTCTCCTCGCCTCGCACTGTGTGCACAGCGTGACCCATGTAGATGAGGGACGGCGTGGACACGAAGACGATCTGCAGCACCCAGTAGCGTATGTGCGCGATGGGGAAGGCGCGGTCATAGCACACGTTGGTGCAGCCGGGCTGCTGCGTGTCACACAGGAAGTCGCTCTGCTCGTCGCCCCACGACGATTCGGCCGCCGTGCCTAGCACCAGGATGCGGAAGATGAAGAGCACGGTGAGCCACACCTTGCCCACCGAGGTGGAGTGCTCCTGGACCTCCTCCAGGACGTTCCCCAAAAAGCTCCAGTCGCCCATCGCGTCTCACGGGCGCCAAGAGCACACCTGAGAGGGATGACAAGTTGGAGGCCATTGAGAATAGGAAGGAGCAGGAAGTGGAGAGAGCTATACAGTAAAGGAACCATTTTTGGTGACTTGGGCATTCAAAATGGCTGCTAAGTATTTATTCATTTGAATGTTACTACCAGACCTGTTCAATGAAGAAAACTCTTAAATAGAATCTGTCTGACCATAATGAAGCATAATATAGTCGGCTAAAAGATCTCAACTATATGTTGAAGGACACAAATTCAAGAACAGTGTGATGGTCTGGGGCTGCTTTGCTTCTTCATGACCTGGATGACTTGCTGTGACTGATGAATCCTGCTCTTTACCTGAAAATCCTGCAGGAGAATATTTTTATTCTTCAATACGAGACCTCTAGATGAAGTGCACTTAGGTGGACAGTGATTCAAACCACAAGCAAGTCAACTTCTGGATGGCTTAAAACCAAAATGAAGGTTTTGGAGTGGACTAGTAAAATTGGGGACTTGAATCTGATTCAAATGTCGGGATGACATGACCTTAAAAAGGAAAAAAAAGAAATTGTTGCTCGATAACCCTCCATTTTTTTCCCCCTTAATAAGTCAAACCACAATTTAAAAATTGTCTTGTATGAGTACTTGGGTTATCATCTATTTACATTCATTTAAAAATTAAAGGGGGGAAAAAAAAACAAAAGAAAAAAAAACTTGAGATGAGGGCAAATACATTGTCACGTTTTTCACGGCACTGTGTATAGTTAAAGTAACGAGAAAAAAAATCACTCATAAAAAAACCCACTTAGAAATTGACAGAAAAAAATACAACAGCAAATGTGTACATGTGAACTAAGGACATTTAAATGGAAAAAAAATATATTTAAACAAAATAAAAATAACTAATTGCTGTACATGTATGCCCAGAAAAATGAAAGACATTTCTAAATTAAAAATAAATAAACCACAACAAAAATATTTCAAGTAATAAGAAAATAAAAATGCAAAATATTCAAATAAATAGCCAAAAATTACACACCCACAACACATAAAAACATGAAAAAGCAGTTTGCTTCCGTCCCTTCAGTTTGCATGTTTTCAATTTTCCCACCTCACTGTTCCAAAAGTTATTTTTCATTGTCAAAACACATCATTTAGTTAATCTAACAAATGGAAAAAGCGCAGTAATGTGTATATGTGTGTGTGTGTGCGTGCACGTGTGTTGATCATCTCCATAAAAATAGCCACACTGCCTGTGAATGGCTTGCGGACTGGACACAGTGGCATGAAAACCATTTTTCCCATCACCACTCTTTGTTGGAGAGGAAGTTCTCAAATCGTGCTAACGTACACAAAGTGCTTGTTTTAAAAACAAATATCCTGCCATATATTTCCAATCGTGCCAAGTCTTATTCCAGCATTTGCATGAGTGACCGACACGAGTGGGTAAAATGCCGCCAGTGGGCAGGTCGAATGTAGAAGAGTTTGTCCTTTGAGTGACACTGTGGATGTGGATGTGGCCTGCAGCGGGCATCCACTCCGTTACCGCAGCTTCTATCTCCTCCTTAGTCCCCAAAATCGTCCTCAACGCTCTCATGTGGATCTCCCCACGAGTGCTTTTTCCACTCCAGCATTAGTGAGAGTTTGGCTCAAACCCAAACATGGCGCCTGCGAGCTGGCAATGACCCTATAAGGCAGCTTTATGAATGACCCCATCATTAAGATGTTCACCTCTGACACGAGCAAACAAGCCCACAGATAAGAGACTTTTACATCCATCCGAAGCTATTACACAACCTGGCAAAGTTCGAGAAAACATCAGATTGGAAATCAACGACGTCGCTTACCGTTTCTCCTCTTTGCGAGCCCCCACTTTCCATTTCTAACACTCCACTGTGTGTTCCGCCCTAGAAGGCTTTGATGGAGCCAGCTGACCACGCTTATGTGCGCGAGAGAGAGAAGGTCTAAACGACCATGACCATGTGTCCACCCTCCCTGCCTCCCTCCCTCCACTCTCGATCAGGCTTATATATGGCAATAAGTGTCGGGCTTTCCATTGCAACATCACACGAGAGGACAAAGGAGGAGTAATAAGGACACTGAAAGAAAATAAACAGTCAATGATTTGAGATAAGGTTGTAATTTTCACGAGGAAGAAAAAAAAGTTGGAGTTACGAGACCAAAAACAGGTACTCAGTCACAACATTTAAAATGTCATATTACTAATAATAAAGGTATGTAGCCGACTATTCAGAAATACGTTTTTACAAGTAAAATCAACTGTTCAAGTCAAAAATATGTGACATTGTATCGTGGATTTGGTGGGAAAATGTGTTATTATTTAGAAAGAAAAGAATCCCTTTTCTCTAAAAAGTCATAATGAAGATGGTGATAAAAATGCAATATAATGAGAAAAGTTTATTTTTGGGGTGGAAAGAATAGTTAACGTGATAATAATAATTCAGTCGAAAAAAAAATGTTAAAAGACATTAATTAAAGGATTTAAAAAACAAAAACAAGTTCAGTTGATATTAATCCCATGGCAGCTTCACAATAGCCTACGACACTAGCCCACAAAAAAGTAGAGCATTAGTTCGCTAATATTTATCCACAATGCTGGACCGTCACTACGGCGGCTTGCATAAAGCTGATGATCTTTACTGGAAGTGAATCACAAAGAAGTCCCGAGTTTGAGGAAGGGAGTGAGAGTCCTCGCGGCACAATAGCAGGAGGTTGCACATGGAAACGGCCATCAAACAACCACCGGACTTTGGTCTTTTTGGACTTTCCAACAATACACATCATTTCCATGAAACTGATTCGTTGATGGAAATCCTTCTCATCTTAGTTACAGACGTACTCTGAAAAATGCGTTTTTCCACTTACGATGCTGTTACCGGTGGAAAAAAAAAAGTCGCCTAAGATTAAAGTGAAAGGGAAAATAATGATAACTTTCATTTTATGGGAATACATTTTAAGAGCAAAAAAATTAACAGGAAAAGACAAACATCTTAAAAGAAAATGTAAACAATATAACAAGATAAAAAGTCAAACTGTTATGAGAAAAGACAAATACCTTGCAATTTTACGAGAATAAAGTCTCAATATTCAAACAAAAAAGTAATAATATGAGGGAAAAAAATCTTTAAAGAAAACTAACTTAGTCGCAATTTAATGATGATAAAGTCTGTTTATACAAAATAAAAGTTGAAACATCAGGATAACGTCTCCATATTTAGGCCAAAAACTTACATTTTATGAAAATGAAGTTAAAATGTTACAAGAATATAGTCACGGAAATTGTCTTCTTATGACAGCAAATGAGTTGAGTGAATCAACAGCGCCCCTGCTGGTTGCTTCAATCACTACACTCCATGATTGGAATCAATTAAAACCATCCGTAGTTTTGATGTGACAATTGGGTAAAAAAAAGGTAATGATTTCTCCAAATACAAAACGAATCAAGGTGGGAGAAGCTTCAAGAGAAATTCAACTGACTTTCCCCTCAACCCTCCCTTCTTCATGTGTTGTGCCATTAATAAGCAGCGATTCATTGCGACGACGAGCCTGTGCAGCATCACCGCTGTCACGTCTATTTACAATGTGCGTTGGCAGGCTAATGGAGACGTAATGGACGACGGGCACTGATACACGGGGGTGCGAGGAACGTCACGTTCAAGTGGCACAAACAAAGACGACGACGGGACCACACGCTTTTTCCACTTGGTTGCACTCTTTGCCGCCTTACAGGGAAGTAACACACTTGTTGGCAATGTTGACGCCACTAATATCCGACATGTTTGGATGGCTTATGCGTGAGATGGGAGCCGATGGAAATGTTCCCCAATGTGCAAGTTTTCCGAGTTACGAGCAGTCAATTGGTTGATTGATTTCCCTTTTTTTTTTTTTTTTTTTTGTGGTTCGGGCTGCGAGACAAAAGATCAAACTTCGGATACGCCGCAGTTTCACTTTCTCATTAAAAAAAATAAAAATAAAAATGGGAAGTGGGTGCACAATAAATCGTGACCACAATATTAGGGGAGAAAAAGAATAATAATGACATTCTTTTTTTTCAAAATTGTTTAGCTCAGCTCCTGAGCGTCATATACGAGCTTGTCCTTCCAAACTAGGTGTCTTCAATCCTGTTCCTCGATGGCTGCTGTCCTCCCTGTTTCCCATTCCTCCCTTCTGCAAGACACCTGATTCAGCTTCTGCAAACATTACTGATGATCTGTTCATTTGAATCAGGTGTGTTGCAGCATGGAGGAACGGAAAACATTCAGGACAGCGGCCCTTGAGAAACAGGATTGAAGACCCTTGTTCTAACCCTTGAGGTATTAGTGGAGATCCTGCTTGTACATTTTCTCGGGGCCTGTTGTAGGACATGTTAAAAGTAAACTTAGCGAGGTCAACCAAGTATTTACAGCGCAATGTGCCTTGAGGACAATTGTGTTATGACTGCATGATGAGTGAGGGCCTGATTTATTTCCCGCATTATTTGACATTCTCTAGAGGGAGCCATGAGGCCACACAGTGCAAAGTATAAGTGGATGGCAGTCATGCAGTAGCCACCACCTTAGATGGGAAAAATCTCATGTCGGCTATACATGCTGTATTTCACATTTATCTGAGGCGTCATGTGCACTTCAACATGAAAGTGATTTTTTAAACTGGACACGCCTCGCGTGGTGTTATTTTAGTCCTGTTTATTTCTGGAACTTTCCATAGTTTTGCGTGAAATGAGATGACCTCAATGTAGCGTCAATCTGGTTGTAAAATATGAAGCTAGCAGCTGATGGTTACTGCCTGCAAATAGAGAATTAAAATGCCACAGTCAAGGAAGCGTTTACCTTTATGTTGCAGCTCTAAAATATAATATGGCAGCAGTGTTGTGACAACGACTTAACTCCTTCGTGTTGATGCTTTGAGATGCGGTGCGCTAAGCCACAGGCGTGCGTGCAATTCAGCGGATGTTTTATATATATATATATATATATATATATATAAAATGCAAAACTTATTTTCTCAAAGACCTAGGACATTTTTGTTCATACATGCAAAGGCCTGTTTCATAAATATTGTTCACAAATATCTGTCAAAAACTGTGTCAGTGAGCACTTCTCCTTTGCTGAGATATATTGTTTTGAGAAACACTAAAAATATCATTTGAGACACATAACGGTCAAGACATTTGGGTATTAAAAGTTTGATTGTGTTGAAATGTTTTTTTCCCCTAATATATATTTTGTTCTTGCTCTTTGATTCATTCTAGACATGTCAATA
Source organism: Idiotropiscis lumnitzeri (assembly GCF_059441095.1). Classification (NCBI taxonomy): domain Eukaryota; kingdom Metazoa; phylum Chordata; class Actinopteri; order Syngnathiformes; family Syngnathidae; genus Idiotropiscis; species Idiotropiscis lumnitzeri. Next base: position 10,293,263 of record NC_142404.1, on the reverse strand, counting down.
ACTACATAAACAAAAAATATGAGTAAATCCGCCTATTCTATCTATACCTATCCTCCTACCCATATGTGCTTTTCAATATGTATGAACATGGGTAGGAAGAACTCCAACTTATTTAACAGTACCCCTAGTCAAATATTCATTTACTATCCATATCAACAAGGATCCGTTTTCTTTATACGTCTTTTAAATGAATGTTACAAACAACAGGTTACAGGTACAATTATTACTGTTTGAATGAGAACAACTCAATAATTCAAATACTTATGTCATTAAAATACATTGATTTTCAAAAGGAAATGTGTCTCTATGTTAATCATCAAATGATATGAAAATGACCGACATATGTTTTTACTAAACGCACTTAATTTTACATTCCTCATAATAGAAAAGATCAAAGCTGTCATTTCACAACAATAAATCATAAACATGAGAAAAGCCAAAATACAGGAAATTCTCATAATATTCTAAAAATCATAACGTGAGAAATAACTTAAAAATATAAAAGTTACAATTTTGCTGCACTATAATAAGTCATGTTACACAATTCCATTTTTTGGATAGCAGTGAAAAATATTGCAATTTTTTTTAAGGACAAATGATTAATTTCAATAAAATCAATTAATTCTACTAACTCGGTCTTTTCTTAAGCAAACATCATTTGAAGTCATTTAAACGAGGAAAAAATGATTTGTTTTCTAAATAAATTGAGTTACACGCTTGGTGGTGGTACCATTGTTTATTATTAACCCTTGACGCGTGCTGGGAATGATTCCCAGTGTGTACGCGCTGCAGCTGTTTAGCAGCTCGGCCGCAGGGGTGGCGAGCATATTTCAGACACCAGTGCCAAGACGGCCGTCCAGGATGAGTGTGTTTAACTTCAGTTGCCCGGTGGCGCCGTCACTTAAACGTAGTTTAGTGAGCTACGCACCGCCGTAAGACGACCCCCCCCCCACCCCCACCCCCACCGCCGGCTGCGCTGAGTCACCTGTTGGCATCACACGCTAGGCCGGCGGCGTATGTATATCAGTCACATCAGCGTGGGCCTGCTTCCTTACATGGCCGCCTGGCTTGTCACGAGCTGTACACACACCACAACGATTTCCTGGTGAGATATTGATTAGCAGTGGACGACGCCTAAGTGGTGTTTGTGTTGGGCCTTACTTGGTGACTGGATGGAATAATTCAAATGGATCTGCGTGCAACGTTGCGGCAATCAATCACGAAAAATGTTGAAACTACTTTGGCTTATGAATGTCCCAAATTATGCATGCTTCCTTTTTCTCACCTCTGTTATGATTGCATGCCATCGGAGATGAGCTTGACAGATTTGAGCCTTTCTCGCTCGTGGAAACACAAAGAAAAACATTCAACGACGCAGTTCATGTGCATTTTCCTATGTTGTGAGAGTACCCTGAATGCACCACGTTGCTTGCGCAGCAAGCGAGAGACCTTATGTGATTGTATACTCCCTGAGCGTGCTTTGAACTGAACTTTATTGTAAAAATAAACACAATAAAACAATTGCACACATTGTATATTTAAATCCACCACGTGCTTCATTTTTCACACGTTGTTAACGCTAATGCTAAAGTCAATGTAAAATCCCATTGACATGCTAATAGAAAAATTAGCATTGATTTCGGGAGTGATATTACTTCAAATAATGAATATTCACACACAAACGCTGTAGGAACACAAACATACAAGTACGGTAATATAAAGGGCAAGCTATAAAAATTTTTTACCTAGGCTTGTAGTGAATGAAAAGAGCTCAATCACAACTCTTATCTCATCGTAATGTGTCTTCCACGTATGCACCATGCTGCCCTTAAGAGGCCAACGAGTTATAAAGTAGATTTTAAAGTTGTGGTTCACGGATTCTAGTCACTTTTGTTGTACGACACGCCCCTTTTGAGCTGCGTGCCTTCAGCGATGCTAAGCTAATATCGTTGCGTTCCATTACCTTAGATGGGACTGTCGTGCCTGCCAACATGGATGCCACGTCGACACGTCTGACAATCTGCTCTAGTCTATTGTTTATCGATTCCAACAGCGGCACTGTCAAAATAATCAATGAATTAAATGTACAATATTTTCTTGATACAGAAATAAAATATGGTCTTCGTTTGAAAACTATTTTTGTAAACACTACAGTATTCTCCTAAGGTTATAATTTTGTAAATATATATAAAAAAGGCACCACAAATATAATTTGGCAAAAAAAAAATCATTAATGTTTCATAATATTCATGCTATATACTGAACACATGCTTTTCAATAAATTTGAATGCAGTATGGGGGAAAACTCCCATTTATTTCAGTAGTATAATTTCAAAAAGTATAACCTCTATGCTTCTGTATACACCTTCAGTACACTGCACAATGTTTTTTTTTTTTTTAATAATTACAATTTTCATTATATCCTACAGTTAATGGAAACTCGCCATCTCAACTCAGTCAAATATTATTTTAGGTACTCCTACTAAACCACAGAATAAACCATAAAACACATTCTATTTTAACTTAGCACTTCGGGAGAAGCAGACCTTGAAAAAAATCATTGCAGAGTCGCATACCAAATAAACCATTCAAGCTTTAAAAAAAAAAAAAGTATTCATTAATGCTGATATTAACGTATCCTTTTTGGAAAAGGCAAACATGAAAATTGAGTCGTACCGACACTTTCTGAGTAAAAAATGTAAACAGCGCTCACAATATAGAAGGTTTCCTCAACAAATTCCCAAGTGTGATTATGTTTTTGAATAAAACAAATCCTCCATTGTAAAAATTCTCCCTCGAACATCATGAGTAGAGTCAGCACTGAATGGCAATGTGTAATATTGTTGACTTTCGTTCATTTATCTCGTCTTTAGTTTAATTTGAAGTGCATAACGAAAGTGAGATTCAAACATTGATTGATTGATTGCTCCGTTTGCATCCTTGTAACCTGTTGGCCTTACCTGTTGCCGTCTTAGAAACGTATTCCTCAGGAGGCTTCTTACTTATCCTCCTTAATCGTGGCCGCTTTCCTCCTCCTTCTTCGTTAGCGTTTGTCGTCCCGGCACCAAAGTCTTCTTCCTCACAGGGGGTATAAGAAGAAAAAGCAAGGGAGGGGGCATCACACCCACTCACCCAGTGGCCCCCCTAAAGCCCACCCTCTCTTCTTTGCTTCTCTCCTCCTCTTCCTTCGGCCTTTACATCCCCACTCCCCTTGTTTGCCTCGGCACCCTTTTCTACTTCCATCCCTGGTGCTCTATTTTCTGCTGGGAAGCTTTCTGCCGGCAACAGAAGGGGAAGTGGGATTGTTTTCTGGGATTAATGGCAATTCCGCTTCCACGGTGGCCTTCCATAGTGAACGTGCTTCGTGTTGAGTTGTGAGGTCACAGGTGGGACTTAAAAATGGGCCCATATTTTGTGGGCCTGTACAAATATATGTTTGGCCCAGTTGTGCCTTTTGGAAAATTCAGCCCCCCCAAAGGCAGTTTTCACATAATAACAAATTTGGTAGTTGTCAAGATTTATTGATTGATTTGAAAGAGATGGCTAACAATAAATTGATTAATTTTGGTTGTTGTGCGCTGAGCGAGATGGCCGATTTTAATGATTTGTCAGAAAATTCGGGGAAAGACCCCCAAGCAGCGGGGTTCCCGTTAGAAAATCCAATTATGTAGGCGCGTCTATCATGTGTGGAAACCCATGAAAGTCGAGGCCTACAGGCTGCTCAAGCAGTTTTGATGGATTCTTTGTCTCATAATTACACAAAACGCGTACGGTGCATACAAATCACCTGCAGTAATAAAGTCGTTTGTTAAGTAGTAGGTCTGCTGAAAAAGCTATCCAAACATGCCTGTTACGTTACGAGCGAAATGTTTAAAATAAAATTTCTTTCAGACTCTGATGATTAATAAAATATTTTTTTGTTCAGTCTCTCTGTGCGGACCGTTACCGACCCGGTGGGGGGGTCATCAACATATCACAATACTCCTTTGTAATGGCCCAAAACTTATTTCTTTTTTGTTAGTGGCAAGTTGGAAAATCATCTTCCAAGAAGAGAAATTACAGTACACTCTGGCCTCGCAGGCTTCAAATGCAACAATGCTATTTTTGAGAGGAAGTACATGTCTTAGCTGGAGGCCGTTCGAGAAGATTGCCAATGGAAAGATTGGAGTCTCTGATTCTCGACTGGTTTGGGCATGAAAAAGAACATTTTCGCACACTGGTTGGAAATGTGATACAGAATTGAAATCGGTTTGGGAGTTGGCAGCACGGTGGATGACAGATTGACGTGACATTTCGGAAATTATAATATTTGTGGAGCAAATCCCGTCGATACTTTTCCGAGCTTAAGTCTTGTATTAAGTGTTGCAAGCATGATGCGTTTTGCGTCAGCGCAGAAATTGGAATCTTCCCTCGTCTTCTTTCTTCTTAATGATTTTAATTTGCAAGCATGATCTGCGGTGAAAAGTCACTTATGTAAGTTTGATGTCGGAAGAGATAAGAGATATTTTTCATGTATTAATAGTGAATTCAAGTCAACACAAATGGGGTCTTGTGATAACTCTCGGTGAGGAAGGAGTTGTGGCCTGGAAATTTAATTACATCTCGTGTCATCCGATAATTTCCTTATTCCTAATTTCCCCCTAGTGGTAGGGCTGGGCGATTATGGAAATCGTAATAAACGCGATGACTTTTAATTAATTTTGAAACCACAATTAGTAAACACAATTATTCAGTGATTTCAACCGTGGTGTTTATTAAACTGCCAAACCTCAACTTTAAATACAACCCAAAAGAACAATGATAAAATAAATGAGTTACAAGCAAAATTATAATATATTTAAATAATAGTAACAAATAATAATAATCAAAATAAATACCTGTTTTTCCTGCTGTGTGCATTTTGTCCTCTTGGGGGCGCTGCATGGAGATACACACATTAAGATAAGAAAAAAATTGTTGGAGAAAAAAGTTGTTATAAATTGTATTGTTGTAATATTGTTATAATACTTGTCTGCATGTGTTCCTACAGTGTTTGTGAGTGAATATTTATTATTTGAACGCAGATCACTGGCAAAACTCAATGCTGATTATCTATTAGCACATCAACAGGATTTCGCATTGACTGCCTAGTATTTAAATTATTCAATGCGTGTAATTCTTTTTCTTGCGTTTAGTTTTACAGTAAACTCCAACTTAAAGCACTTTCAGGGAGAGCAGAAAAAACATTTGTCACAGACTTAGTGGTGCGTTCAGAGTACTTTCACAACGCAGGACTTTGCTAACACACACTGCACCGTTCTGTGCATTAAATTTATTTTTTTTTCTATTATAATGTTTTTGTGATGGTGACAAAATAGAAAATGCGATTCTATTCCGATTTGTTGCCTCAACCGACCTAATGGACAAGTCCTTCTGCGTTGCAGAAATCGTAGCAGTTTCCCATTGAGATGAACTATATATGGACTCGGGAACAAATTCTTCCAAACTGTCACGATCACAAAACCTGAACGAGAGTCTCTGTATGATTGGAAAAAGTCCCAAATGCCAGGATGCATTAATGTAAACCCCCCCAACCCCCAACTCGCCCCCCAGCCTGCTGTTTCGCCTGACACGCGTCCGAGGCGGGCCTGGGTTTGACGGACATGTGTTCCTAAACATGCCGCCTCGGAGAAGGCCTGAGAGAGGTCCGGAGCGGGAACACAAAATAGGTTGCAAAGCTCAAGGTTGTTTCATGGGTGGAGAGCTCGAGTCTACGTATGCGGGACGTCATTCACCGCTGCACAATAGCGCAGACCTCACTGAACAACAGCTGGCATGTTGTTGTTGTCATTTCAGCTGTCAATCACACTTATTTACTGAACGTCCCATCCACACTGTGTGGTCAAAATTAGATTATTATGCTAAAAGATGCAGTATTCTAAATCATTTTTAATATGCTGATTATTCATAGCAGTCTTCTTTTAGATCTGGATGCATACAGATTCCGTGGAACCTCAAAGATCAAACAAAATCCATTGGTGGTTTTTTTTCTAAGCGAAATAATTAGTTAGTTTCAGAGTCAAACTGGCGATGTGAACGCCCATCTGAAGAACAATGTAAATCTTTGTCAGCCGTCAGCAAATTCACCAAATGCCCTCAGGTAACGGTGAAAATAAAGACAGTATTCCAACGCGTAGAGGTTGATCAATACGCTCTTTACTGGGAAAATGAGCGGTTTAGCTTATCAACATCAACAACGACTACAGTGTTTCACTCGAGCTTCCAACCCACAAGCACATGATAAGCTCTTCTTCCTCCTCCTTTGATCGACTCCCTCACCAAATACAAATCACATTCAGATCGACTGAAAGGAACTCAACACAACTGCGCCTTTGCTCTCTGACATTATTGAAATAACTCAATTAACGGTCCTCGAACCTCAACTCCTCTCTATCCAACCTGCAATTAACTCTCGCTGCCATCTAAATTGAACCACACCAACAATGAAAGCCTTTCCCAACAATAGATCCGCTCCACCCAGTATGTGACCGTACTTCCATGAGTTCTAATGAACTTGGGACTATTTCCTGTCATGCATATTTGGTAGCCTGCGCATGCCAGTGTCTGCCAGTATTGTTCTCATGGACATCATTATTACCAGCAGTCGGGTTATTATTACGCCTGTGCTGACAGGCCAGGCAAAGCAAAAGAATGCCGTTGGTCGATGGCAGCAGATGACAAGTGGAGCTACTTTGCTCATAATAGAGTGACTAAGCTTCATGCGAACAGGTGAAGGATTGCAAGAGGACCACGTCAATTGCGGTTGGTGGATGGTTGTGTATTTTGGACTCCTCGTTCCTCTTCTGGAATCCATGCGTTGTTTCAAACGCTCATCGTGGAGCAAAGCTATTCTTACCGGTTGAACTGTGAACTCGTTGGAAGACTGGAATGTGCCACACTGGAGAGGAAGATCAGGTTATACAGTAGATTTATAAATGAGTCACACGCGTTATGATGCCTGGTTGAGTTTGCGCTTTTGCTTGTGGTCACCATTTCGACATCAATAGCGTATCACAATATTTGATTCCATTTAATATGGATATTTGCTTTTGCTTTTTAGTGCCACCCACTGGATTGGAGGGGTAGTGCAGTTACTAACCTGCATTTATGGGTTTCTATGCAAACAGTGTTGGAAACATTTTAGTTTAATGTTCCGGATTCCTGGGAAATTTGGTCAAATGCAGCTTTCGTGAAGCTCCTCGGGTCCTTTCGGAAAATCAAACGTTTATCTTTCATTTCAGGCCCTCCTGTGTGGAGTTTACATGTAGTTGCCATGCCTGCGTGGGTTTTCCTCCACCAACGTTACAAAAGCATGCATTTTTGGGTTTATGTTCGGTTAACTCTGTGATGCGAGCGCGATGGGTTTTTTTGTCTAACGGTGTCCTGTGATTGACTGGTGACCAGTCTAGCGTGTACCTTTCCGTTCGCCCAAAGTCACCTGGGATAGGCACCTCCTCACTTGGCACCCAAAGTGGACAGATAGTATAAAGAAATGGATGATTGTACAGAACCAAATTTGGTGCTTTTATTGACGGCCAAAAAGCAAATCCACCCATCTGACAGAGGTGTCAAATCCAGGCCCGGAAAGTAGACCCTACCATTGTCAGTCTTTAGCTACACGTGCGTCTACTAAATAAGTTCTTGAGTAGAAGCATTGGTGGCAAAAGACAAACTGTGGCCAGGTTTAATTTCTGGACCTGGATTTTAAAGATTTGCGTTTTGGCCGTTGTGACACATCTTTTGCAAGGTATCAACTCAGTTTGCTAACATTAGCATTAGCATCCCATGTAGTTGCGCTAGCATGATACGGCACAATATCCACTTTTGCATTGTTGTTCTTTGTTAGCATTCTGACGGATGCAGTCAATGTTTTTGAAGGAAAATGTATACAAATCAAGTGGAGCTGGGACGAAATGGTACTGTAGATGGAAATAGAAAAAAACTATTATTATTTACAGCTCCCATCAGCTGAAGTTAATCGTCTGACTCCCAGTATGCCTTTAGGTTCAAACGCTAACAGTCTCGTCCGAGCGGTGGTGAAATCTCCATTTGTTCCGCAAATCTCCAGCATCAGCAATGCTTTAATTGAATTCACTTGTCGATGTTGACGATGCGGGCTTTTCTGTCGACGAACAGATTACCCGAATGAAAGCCGGCACAACCTCGAAACCCAATTGTCGGTTCCTCTCCCACCCTCAGAAGGAGCAGTTATCAAGATGTGAATTGAGTCGGGAGGAAGTATGCTCTCTTAATGCCACTTCCACTGCCCACCACCCCGCCCTCTCGTCGCCCCCCCCACACCCCCCCCCGTCTTGTCACCAGTGTATACTTCCAGCATGCCTGCGACCAGCCTTGGAGAAAGAACGGCCTAACAAACACAGGAAGAAGGATATCGACAAGAAGCCCTCACCCAAGACAAGTAACATGTTTTGTGTGCGTGTGTGTGTGTGAACTGATTGACTGTTGTGTGTGTTTAGACCTGTTTTGTGCCATACATCCCTAAAAACAAACAACAAATGAAAGGTCCACATTGTTCTCCTCTCAAAGGGCAGCCGGTCACAAGCAGTTTAACTTTCTTTTCTTTGAGGAGCAATTTTGCTCATCAATGATTTCATTTGAGGAGAAACGTTCTAAATTTTTTTTCAGAGACGTTTGCCGTGGGAAGCCAATTGATTGTCTTCGGGTCGGGACCCAACCGAAGCGGTTCGTGCATTGATGACAAAATCAGCCAGGAGCTGTGAGTACAATTGTGAATTACTCAACACATTGACCGTTCATTCATTGACCGTTTTGACTCGGCATCACAGCTCTTTTCCACAATCAAACGCATCGCAATTATCTGCCAACTATTTTTGCTCGTTTTCAAACTCTCTGAGCAAACTGACGAGACAACAAGAGGCACCTGGACAAGACGTGTGGCCGAAGGGGAGATGATTGGTGGTCACAAGAAACCTGGTGAAAATGAGTAATAAGACCATGGAAATGGAGCAAAGCAAAATCTAATTTAAACGACAAAATCACTGATCATAACACCGTCATCATTTCTGAAGAACATTTCAAAGCTGATGTATGAAAACATGAATGAGTGTTCTACGCACTGCATATTCCCAATGTAAGAAATGTTTTATGACTTCCTGTCCGTCTCGGCTATTGTTCATTGGAGGCTCTCTGAGATAATGAAGTGAGTGTGGTCGTCGTGGTGGTGGTGGTGGTCGCTGTCGTGCGTTGCGACTGCTCCACGTTTTGATAACATTGTGCCAGACGGCCAGCCGACCGAGGGGAGCCGACGGTGTGAAATCCTGCAAAAACGGGCCTTGACACATACAGGGTGTTACCCTCTTCTGTAATCTTTCTCAAGCCTTTCCAACTGCACTTCCTTTCTTGGCTAGCGCATGTGCTCTACTCAGTATAGTGGTCTCCATTACGGTGCATTTATCAGCTAACTTATTTCCTTTCATACATATTTGTCCCAAAATCTCACAAGATTCAGATTTCATGTGCACTTTGGGTGCATTTTTTTTGTAAGCCATTTTAATAAGTGTGAAATTGTATTTAAGTGTTTTGGGATTATAGATTGGTATATTTACATTTTAAACTATAGGCAATTGTAAAAATTTTTTTAGGCGCATCAGTTATTTATTTTATTTTTTTTTACAATTTAGAGCAATGCCCATTTTCCACGAATAAAGGGGGATTATTGTAACCTCTGCTGGATGTTGGAAAACAGAGCTCCCCATAATTGAGCCATATTCCCCATTCTATATAGATTAGTGTTTTTTTTTTTTTTTTTTTTTTTCAAGCATCAGTGGATCAGCCAATTGGAGCAGGGGTGGGCAAACTATTTGAGTGGCGGGCCACAATGGGTTCTAAAATTTGACAGAGGGGCCAAACCAGGAGCAGACGGATGGAGTGTTGTGGTAACCTCACCTCAAATGAGAAAAAAAAATACATTTAATTTTAAATGAACGTGAACCAAAGCATTACAACAATATATATGTCTTTGAAAACCCACAGTATTTAGAAAATAAAACATTAACAAGGTTTATTCATTTCAATTTTTTCAAGTTGAGCGGGCCGGATTAAAACGTTTCACGGGGCGCTTGTGGCCCTCAGGCCGTAGTTTGACCACGCCTGAATTAGAGCTTCAGGCAAAAGTCGGAAGGCAGTGTTGGTTTTGTGAGGAGAAGGTTCCACTCGACCTAATCCTCTTAAACATCCAATCACACACAGCACTTACATCCTCGCTCCCTGCTCTGACCTCCACCCAGCCCTTCACCATTGTGCCGCCCTTCGTAGACCCACTCGGAGAGGAAGTCGTCCTTCCACTTCCCGTATGCGCCTTCGAGGAGAACAATTCGCACTTGATCTCGCAAAGCCTTTCTGTCATTGTGCAAGTGATGTTGGCGCTAAACTCATGTTGAGCGGCTCATCGTTTGGTTTGAAAACTCCCAGATGTCTCTTGGGGGCCTGAGGAACTGTAGAATCCATTAGAATCAGTCAGTTAGACCAAGCTGTTGAGTGACTACGTCAGACATTCATATCCATTCTTCATGGTTTTTGATTTTGATGTGTCAGTAGCCGATAGGCGTACAAGATTTGTATGTTTTTCTGTTCTGGGACAACAGTGGTACTTCTGGAGCCTGGAGGGTCTCCTTAAAACTTAATCTGTGAAAAATCAATCGGATTCGCCCTTTATTGGGCATACAGCTGAACCCCCAATGTTTAGCCAGTTCAATCAAAAACTTGTGGAAAATAGGCCTTAGAGATGCAAGTTTCGTAATGCATGATGTTAGCAAACCTCGTGAGACTTTAGGTCAAAAACGGTTGATTACTTTTATGGAGCTTTTTATGTCTCTTCTCTGATGTCTCTGTGGCATGGCCCAAAAAGCAGGCGGGTTTTCGGCAGGCGCTTATGCAACGGCTGAAAGGCAAAACCCATTTGGCATTCTCATGCACCTTTTGGCGCTGGTGGTGGCGCCTGGTGTGCGTTTGGAAGCTTACATGACCATCCAGGACTGAAAAGGCTTTTTTGTGACCGTTTCAAACAGCCATACCAAGAAAAAAGTTCAGATTTTTGTAATTGTAAAAAAAAACATGATCCAAAACACTATACCGGCTTGCTGTCGAGCTTTCCAACTGATTATGAAACGTAACCACATGACACAATGAGGTTATAAGCAGTGGCAATGGAAAATGTAGAACAAATTAAGCTTAGGAAGGAACCTTTTGCTGGAAGCTAATACTACACCGTCGCTCACATGCACACACACACACACACACACACACACACACACACACACACCCACCCCTTCCTAACTACGTGGTTATGAAATATGGTTATATTTTAGGTTACATGTTTAACCAAATACATGGAGAATATGGTGTTTAATTGGTAAAACTGATTTGTGACACAAGGCGAAACACTAGCAGCGCTGAGAGCTAGCAAGCAAGCTAACTCCGCCGTCGCAGTCTTAGAGTTTTTGTAAATACTATTTAAGATGAATAAGTCCTTCAGTGAGTATGATTTGTACAGTTATCACCTACTCTTTACCCCGTGCCACTTTCAAATAGGGCGTTTTAGGGAAGCCCAACATGATCAGTTCATAACGCCGTCCCCGCCGCTGGCCTCCGAAGCGCATAAAATAACTTTAAAGATAGCACAAACTCCCTTATCCCAAATGGCAAAAATCAGCTGGTTTGCTCATAATTTCGCAGGTACGACTGTGCGATTGGAGTCACGGTGGCGTATCGTAACAACTTATTTTAACTTGTTGAGATGTTTGCTAGCGTGAATGCGGCTAAGGGGTCAAATTCACAATTTACTTTAATCCCCATATTACAAAATCGACCGATACCAGTAACATGACTGCTTTTTTTTTTTTTTTTTTTTTTGTATTCTTCTTCTTTGCCTGTTTGGCATAAATGGAAAAAAAGGCCATGACAGCAGAGTGAAAACAAAAATGAGTGTGCAATCAAAAATTGATGCCTCCTAAAAGTGACATTTTACGGCCATTTCTACTCCGCCTTAGGGTGCTGGTTGTGAGTATGGAATTTTGCAAACTTGCTCAAAATGAGCTAATTGGAAACGTAGGACATTTGGTTTCTTCTGGCTAGTACCTCTGGTGTGGGTGTGGAAGATTTCCTTGTTCGGCAAACATGATTTGACAAAAGGGCAGCAAACATTATCCCTCCAAAGACATTTTTTAGTTAAAAGTAACATTCCTATCAATCGCATCCACCTTGCTCTTTTCCGTTCTAGAGGTAGACCTAATGTATTTTTCAAAAATGAATTGTAATTGCTCGTTCTATTTGGCCTGTGAGCCGGTTGGCACCTTATGAGCTCTGTCCTGCTCATTGTCCCAAAAAGACAACTTTTTGTCTTTGACATCCTCATGTGGAAACTTGATAACATCAAGTGGACAATAACATCAACGTCATCAACTTCTGCTTTATGTGCGAAAATGACGTAGACGTCATGTTGGATGTCAATAAATTAGGCAATAGCCCACTTGTATATACCTTGACGCCAGTGTTGATGCCCATCGTGTTTAACGAGTCTTTTTATCTTGCTTTTGAATGTGTTTTTTTTATATGTAAAATATAAATATATTTATAAAAATAATTCAAGTTATTATAATGATGTGCAATGGCGCCAAAATCAGCCCAGTACAATTACTGTAGTTGAAGCAAGCGCACCCTCACAGGCTGCTGCAGTAACAGGACATGGAAGGGGGAAACGCAGGTAGTGAGTCCAAACAGTGCAAAATTTCTCACCGTTCAAACACACGGCTCAATTTTGTAAACTTACTTCGCATCAATCTGGATGAAATCTCCAAGCACAATTGCCGGTGAAAAATATTTACTGAGGAACTAAACTTTTAATTGATATCGTCACTTCTCAACCAGACTTATTTATTCGTGTCTGCGTAAAATGGGCTTTTTTTTTTTTTTTTTAACGTCCTGCCATTTACCAAATTAGATTAATTACAATGGATTTTAAAAGCGGAATTGTCAGTCTGTAAAGTAACAGTAAGGGAAAATTGGACATTGAACTAGAAACTTTAAAACCCATCTTACACATGTACGTTACCTTGTAATAATAATAATAATAATAATAATAATAATATTTTTAAATAATTAAAAAAACTCATCAGAACCTTTGTTGCCATGGCGACTTGCGAGGTGTCCTGCCAGGACATATTGTGTGCAGTGCTAATAGAAATGATCAATTCTATTTAGTATTAAAATAATGAAATACTGTAAACTACTACGTAATATCCCGGGTTAAAAGCGTATGTTTCATTGCGCATGTGACACATGAAGGAAAATGTTGGCTGAAACAGAGTTTGGGAAAAGTTTCTCAATTGGTTTTCTGAATATTTTATCAACACATTGCCGACTTGATGAAGGAAGAAAGTATTCTCCGCAGGCTCCAAGATGGACGACAATGATCCGATTGTTTCGACAGTAACCAAACTGAACTCATTCTTTACTTTACTTCGTCCGTCATCTCGAGTGCGCCACACATGATAAGAGTAGTAAGCAGACACTGGTGGCTTTTTGCTCTGGTTCGAGTTCTGCTCAAGTTTTCCATTTTGATGCCTGGCGCTCCCCTGCTGTCACAAGTTGTTTTTTTTTAAGTGAAGTAAAACCCACACCAGTGCAAAGGTTACAATCGGTGTTGCCGCAAAAGTTTGAAAAAAATAATTCAGCAGATGCTGACAACGCTGCTTAGCATAAAATTGACACCGTTTTGCAAATACTTCATTGGAAGTGCGTTTTTACTGATGCTTAAGGACAAAGTTTTTTTTTTTTTTAAATAAACATAAATGTTTTTAGGGGGGTTTAGAGCAGGGGTGTCCTAATCCACTTCTTTTCACTTCCGATTCAATTCTATTGTGACCTTTATGTCCGATACCGATATTGTTCGATAGAATATCAGCAGGAATAATACATGATTTCATTTCTTTTTTATTGATTGCCAGCAGTGTGTGTGCGCGTGAATTTCATTTTATTTAGTGTTTTTACCGTAATTTTCACTGCCAACATCTTCTCTAGCTCCTTTTCATGAGTGGTTGTTTTGGCTATACATGCTAGCTCTCAACGCTGATGGATCAAAGATCAGGAGCAGATTCTTGAATGGACTGCTTGTTTCTGAGTGTTAATAACGGACATTTTGGATGTGGTCCGATAAAATCCGATACCGTTTTTTTTTTGCTGATATCGGACCGATATCCGACACAAATATCGCATCGGGACACCCCCGAGTTTATAGTATGGTATACTTTTATCTGTCCCTTTTATCTCACGTGGCAAAGGAGAGCCGCAGTCACAGACAGAGTGTGTGTGTTCATGTGTGTGCGCGTCTGTGTATGATGGTCTCTTTATATTCTTGCTTTTCAACTATTGCCGGTGGGCCGAGCACATAGCGCCCGGGTTTACTGTAGGGAGACTCACACAACTAAAACACCCTTTCTTCCTGTCACTTTAAGAGTTACCATTGTACATGTATCCATTCATTTTTTTACACTGCATAACCTTTGCAGGGTCACGTGGCGTCAGTATTTACTCAGCAATAATAAAAATTCAAGTTTTTCTTCTTCCCAAGGGTTGCACACTATGACAGGAAAGAACGAGCCGCTCTACGCAGGAAGTAAGGGGTCAGCACAGAGGAATGTTGGGACCGGCGAGGCAGGTGAGAAAGTCCGTTTGACGGCGATCACATGGCCGTCTCGTTGCGTCACGGCGGAAAACACAAAACAAGTGGCTCCAAACAGATGAGTGGTGCGAAAAAGAAAGCGAAAAGGCCACAAAGAGAGGAGACAGACAGCTTTTGTCCACGACGAGCACAAAGACACACACACTCACAATTCAGTTTTCAGGCTAAACAAACGAGCCAGTATTTGTTTGTCTTTAAGCACGAACCTGAGCGCTGAGGTCTCACTGTTGCGCTGTGTCACGGGGGGCTCAGCGCTGCCCTCAGGTCATGGCTGATAGCATCTCCTAAATCTCACTTTGAATGCCTCCTTTCTGTGCGTGCGCGGCGCACGCATAGTGGAGGTCACGTCGCTAAGCAGGTTAAATGGATGCCAGAAACGATGATCTTGTAAAACCTTTCTGTTCTTCATTTGCGTCGCAAGCTCGGATGAAAAGGCAAAATTGATTTTGGCATGTTTTGTTTTGTTAATAGGACATTCATACCCTTGGGTTTTTGTTTCCTTAGATTTTCATTAGTCAGTAGCGGCGTCATGATCTTCGTTGTTTTCGGTTTAGAGTTTAGTTTCATGTATTTTTTTCTTGTATTTGGTGTGTCTGGTCATGTTCACTGTGTCCTCCTGTGTTTGCGCACCCAATCAGGTCCTTCCAACCCTTTGAGTCTTGTCCAGGTGCTCCTCGTTGTCTCAATTTGTTTGTATTTAATTCCCTGTTTTCTTTCAAGTCTTGTTGGTGCATTGTCTGTCAGTTGCCCTTGTCAGTGCTTCCTGTCAGTGTCCACGGCCGCTTTCTTTCTTCCTGCCTGTCTCGTCAAGTTTAGTAAAGTCAAGTCATGGTTTTTCATTGGTCCCTGTTGTTTTGCACTTTTGGGGATTTTAGTTGTTTTTTTTTCCAAGTTCCTAGTTTGCCATTTTTAATTTGGTCAATTAACTACCCTTTAAGTTTCCCCTGTCTGTTTTTTTTTTTTTTTGGTCATCCTCTTCCTCAACCTCCACCTCCAGCACAACCTGACAAGTGGGCCACGCATTGGATGCCTTGAGAAACACTACAAAATGATTATTGTACGCGCCTTTTTTTTTTTCAAGCACATCAGGTTCTCATAATAATTATATGATAACAAAAAAATAAAATATTAATAATATATATATAAATATATATATATTGTTTTGTTTTTAAAAAATAAAAAATTTAAGACTATAAGCAAGCGGTGGATTTTTTTTTTTTCTCTGAAAGGTCATAGCTATAAATTAAAACGCATTTAAAAAGAAAGCCCGGCACGCTTTTATAGGTTTTATAGGTCAGACTTAAAAAACAAAAAATGAAAATATCAAACCCTGTTAACAAGGGTTAGGTAAAAGTGCTTAGTTAATTTTGGCCACTCGGACTTTACATTACAGACAAAACCCAAATTGTGTGAGCATGTCAGGTTATGATTGAGCTCAATTGACTCGATTGAATAATTCGGTTATCCAAAACATATTTTGTCAGTAACATCTGTGTTGAAAGAAAAAAAAAATCTCTCACACAAACACACATCACACTGTAAAAGAAAATAGGCTCGGCTGCAACCAATCAAAGCCACGAGATGCCTTATCACCTAATAAGGTCATCACACGAGTTAAGATGTCCGTCACTTCCTGTCTTCCTAAGTCCACTGCGAGCAGGAAGCGGTCGGCAGCGCGGATCTGCAGGCAGATCGCCCCACGATATGTTTGTTAGCGTGTTAGCATTCTGGTCAGTGGCCAGTAAGTGCCCTGCCTCGGAGGTCTAATCTGGCCTTGCGCCTCACTGCACGCGCTCAATAGCGTCCGCACCCTGCATCATGACATCATGTCTTTGTGTAAAATCCTAGTTCCATTCACGCGCCCACTGTAGGGCTTAGCATCCAAACGTCCTCTATACCAACACGCGGCTCTTTAAAGGGAAACCCGGTGGATACACCAAACATGGCCGCCGTCCTCCAACACGACACAGGCCTGCCCGTGGGCCGGAAGAGAGGGAGGATTTGGGCTTTTCAGATTTTTACTGTAGTTCGCAACCTACTTTCTGGTTGGTGTAGAGCTGGGTTATAATAGTTTGGGATTTTTCATCATGGTTAGGTTTTATTTCATGTGCTTTAGTTTTAATTCATATTTGGTCTTAATTTTGATTACTTTTATTTTATTTTATCAATTCTTCATTGAAGTTTAGTTATTAGTTTTAGTCGTTTTCATTTAGGGAGTATTTGTCAAGTAGAAGATTAAAAAAAAAAAATTCTGGGGGACAGTTGCATCGCAACCGCAGTTTTTGTTTCTTTGTATTTTTTATTAGTACAAAAAAAAACAATCCCAAATGTAATCTAATTTGATAAGAAAACGAACGAAGTTGAAAGAGAATCACAGACTATCATGGTTTTTGTACTTCCTGGTTCAAGGATGTAGCATGAGAGGTACTGTTCCATTTTTAATAGTGGAGGAGGGGTAACAGTTCCACTGGGACTCAAACAGCAAAGGGACAAAAAAAACTAATAATTTAGTATTTAATTATGTTCACAAATAACTGTGGTTTGCAAGTACTTCCTCAAAAATAAATAAAATAAGATTAGACTGGCAGGACCAATTGCCTTCCTGGGCTGGGAACGTTTTCACCCCGACTCTAAACGACAAAACCAGAAAATAAATGTAATTTAAATTGTTCATAGATGTGTCATAAATGGTCATTAGTCTGTACTTGGCTGACGAGTCAATCGGTGTACGCCTCCAACTCACCCGTGACACTAATTGGGACAAGAATGTCCAATAGAACAACACAATATGAACGGATTCATTCTCTAATTTTCACAATTCATGAACACATTTCTTTGTACAGTTCAATCAAGGGACCGTTGTAATCGTAAACATTTCGGGATCAATTCAAAAGCTCCATTATTTGCTTTATGAAAATGTCTCTTTTCAGACGGGACTTTTTCACCGCAAGGCAACTGGAGCAGTGGAATCTGACTTGTGGGACACAATGAAGCACAGACATCAGGAGGTGTACTTAGGTCATCAAGCCGATGATGTCCCGAGGGCAGCCAAATGCTATTGGCTGAGAGGTAACAGGGCGGAACTGAGCAAAATGGTCAGACTGCTCTCTCTCATGGAAGTCTTACACCACGTGTCGGCGGCGAGAGATGATTTCATCATTTACGTTTGCATGTTTTTTCTTGCAAACTAGTCGCTGACACAATTGTGAAAGACCTTTATTTTAAATTTCAAGTATCCTTTTTAAAGTGTATCATCTGGCACATTGTCCAGCAAACAGTACCTTAAACCGGAAAAAATGCTCCTCGTTTACAGTGATTGCAACATAACACTTAAAGGCTATCGTATTGCAATGACTAGATGGAAAACATGGATTCCTTCCATTCATACTCTCATCCAACCCCTTTCCAGTAACTTCAGGTGTGTCCCAGGGCTCCATCCTGGGGCCCTTGGTCTTCATTATGTACCTCCTCCCCTTCAGCCTCATTTTCCTTTAATGTCATTTAACAAAATAGTAGTGTAAGATAACCAATTTAATCTTCACAAATGACATATCTGTCTGACCTCGCCCCACATTGATTGTTTAATTTCACACTTGATGGGTGATCAGGTGCTCCAAAGACCTTTACGTACACAATTAAA